>NC_137018.1:1815944-1950944 GCF_032717465.1 Coenobita brevimanus | reverse complement strand
CACACACACACACACACACACACACACACACACACACACACACACACACACACACACACACACACACACACACACACACACACACACACACACACACACACACACACACACACACACACACACACACACACACACACACACACACACACACACACACACACACACACACACACACACACACACACACACACACACACACACACACACACACACACACACACACACACACACACACACACACACACACACACACACACACACACACACACACACACACACACACACACACACACACACACACACACACACACACACACACACACACACACACACACACACACACACACACACACACACACACACACACACACACACACACACACACACACACACACACACACACACACACACACACACACACACACACACACACACACACACACACACACACACACACACACACACACACACACACACACACACACACACACACACACACACACACACACACACACACACACACACACACACACACACACACACATCGTACTGAAGGCATCAATCATGATACATGATGCACCTTGCCTAAAACCCACTATGCACCGATCATTTATGCTGATAAACATTCATTTCACATGACAGTGGCTCATTAATAGAGGGTTAGGCTCATGCTCCATTTGGGTCTTGAGTATGGGGTTCTAAGGGTGTATTCACACAAAGGACAGAATGTTGTTCTTTAGGAGCAAACTGTTCGATAATGTAGTCTGTGATAAAAAATGGGCAAGGAAAAGCTCATTTCTTTGGTTCTGGTCAATCTGCTTGTCAATGGCATATACATTGCGTGTGGCAATAAGAAGCAGTTTGTGCATAACATGGCCCATGAAACTATCAGACATATTACATCTTAATATGTTCGGTTCCGGCTTCAGTTTGAATGAGCCCTGAGCCGGGACGTAGTGGATCATTTTGTGGGTGCTGCTATTATGGCCTTTTATACCCTTATTTATGTTCGCGTCCACTGGGTTCATACAAACACAATGATACACACAAACACAGCCATCAAAACGCTTCCACATTCATCTGCCTCTCTCTCACTAAAGACACCTTTTTCCCTATTTTTTTCAATGACAGTACGAAATTGGGTAAATTCTGGCTGTTGCTCGCCATCCAAGGAGATGGTACGATCATGCAGTGGACTTCACATAGACTAGTATGGATATTCCAGCAACTGACACATAGTTTTACATAAACACATTATGACTAGTTCTGAAATACGACATTGTACTTGAATTCTTGTTGTTGCCGCTTAACCTCTGTGTTGCTGGCATTAAAAAAAAAAAAAAAAAAAAAGTCGATCAAGGCTAAGCAACCGCATCTACGGGGCCGTCCTACTGGTACAGTACAGTACAGAACATAAACCATGAAGTAATCCGGCAACCTCGTGTGGTAGACAGAGCCTTACCATGTTCGCCCAAGGTCTTTCCCACCACGAGGTGCAGGGAAGTATGAGGAGACTTGGTTCACGGGTGGACTCCTCAGCTGATCCATCCAGGATGCAAAGTGCCACTACATGGAGAATTCCCTTTAGCGTCATTATTTTTAGGTACATAACCAGTTTTATAATACAGTCAATTCATCAGATTTTAATATACAAGACCCCCAACAATTGTAATAATATGCGGTCTCTGGGGGATTCAAACAGAAGGCACGATGACTTCCGTTGTGTTCCACAGTACTGTTGAACGGTTTTATGACAATCTTTCTATAACTGCATATAATACGTATGCCTATCTGTTGAAATACGGTTATGCACAGTAAGTTCTTGTATTAAATCGTCATTTTTTACGTTAATACTTTGCAATTATATCACGGTACAATGAAGAAAGGAAAATTACCATCAAAGATTCCCTGCTACTTGCAGAGCTAATGGACCAAATTCCTTTAGTTGACCACATTAGTAGTATAAGCAAAGTTGTAATATTTTCCAGTGTATCCCAAACTTAAAATGAAAAATCCCAGCAGTTACTCTACAGAGATTCACATTATTTCGCCATATTTAATTATGCATATACTAGATCAGATTCTCCATACCATTATTCTAATTTCCTCTCCCTCTGAACCACTTCACTTATTTCACAAGTAATGTTACATGTCACACGTTTCATAACATCTAATTCCTTATTGATCTGATGGTTAGAACCACACACAATGGGAGAGATTTATCATCCTAGTATTGTTACAACCTTTAGGTATTTTCTCACAATGGACAAATTTTCATGCATGAGCCTCTTTCACTCAGGTACCAAATTTCCTTATGAACTTATTATCTTCAGGGGCCGATTTTCCTCCGTCCTTCGTGGACCTATTCTCACCATGAACTAATTTTTCCCCTGAAACTTATTTTCTCCAACAGTCTATGTTTTCCAGGGACCTATTTTTTCACAAACTTAGTTTGCCCAATCAACTCAGATTTATCCAATGGAATGCTGTTCCTGTTAGATCCATGTCTCCTGGGACATATACCTCATGGACTTATTTCTTATTTCTCCACATAGACCTAACCTCCTCATATGCATGAGCCCATTTCATATTACGCACCCAAACATCCACCCAAACATCCATATACCTATAGCTTCGTCCATTAAAGTTGGTCTCAAAAGTAAGACGATGACTCAGTAGTTTCACACACACACACACACACACACACACACACACACACACACACACTCGCTCGCTGGCTCAGTGGTAGCGTTCTCGCTTGCCATCTGGCAGACGGGAGTTCGCGCCTCGCTCAGGTTGCGAAAAGTTTCACTGATGAAGTGGGCGGTTACTGTCCCCCTTGAGCAAGGGGACGGGTGTGTGTGTGTGTGAAGGTCACAGCCTTGCCCTTAGATAGGACTATATGAGCTCTCAGCTCCCTTCCTGGAGGGTAACAGCTGACGATCACGACTATCAAGTGATCCTGACCGACCCGGTGAATTACACACACACACACACACACACACACACACCGCTCGCCGGCTCAGTGGTAACGCTTTCGCCTAGCATCTGCTAAGACGGGGGTTCGCAACTTGCTGGGGATACAAAAAGTTTCACTGACGAAGCGGGTGGGTACTGTTCCCCATGAGAAAGGCGATAGGTGTGTGCGTGTGTAAAGGTCAAGGCTTTGCCCTTAAATCGGGCTATATGAGCTCTCAGCTCTCTTCCGGGAGGGTAAAAAGCTGATGATCACAACGATCGCATGATCCTGACCGACCCGGTGAATTACACAAAGATTTAACAGTACAGATGAAGATGTGATGCTGAGGAATCGGTAGTAGTAATGAAGATGATGAACATGATGATTATATTGTTAAGAAGCGAGATTTGTCAGTTAGGCAGCCGAGATTTTTCTCGACGATTCCTGATGTTTACGGCAGTTAGTTCTGATACGAGTCAGTTGCCAGTTTGCCTGCTGTTTGTAAGCGTAGTTATTTCGAAGTTATTTATTAACTTTCGTGCTCTTTTTCTCAATAATGTTTTATTTACGTGATTGTTAAATTATGTCATTCAAGTGTAATGTAATGTAAGAAAACTCTTTTCATGTTTTGGATGTATCAGAGTTGGTAACTGTTGTTGCTAGGGGCAGGCACAGGGCACAAGACCAGCATGTTCTAGAATGCTGGAGAAGCAAGGAAGGTTATATAAGGTGGGGAAGAGAATAGAGCGAGTTTTTTAGTTGGTTTTCAGTTCAGTTTGAGTGTAGTGCAGTGTCAGTGCACCGTCAGAGAAGACTGTATATTTTCGGTACTTGTGAAAACAGTGAAGTGCTGTCAAGCATTAAGTTTAATAACAGTGAAGTGTTGTCAAGCATTAAGTGTAATAGCAGTTAGTAAAGTCTGTATAGCTCCAATGCTTGTGAGAACAGTGAAATGAGATTGGAAAGCATTAAGTGGAATTATTTGGAAAATAAAGACAGTGAACTTTAAGAAGCCAGTGTTTATTTTCGCCTCAGCTGATCTTGTGTACTGTACACCTTAAGGCTAACCACAGGAAGAACAACTCACTGGGCAACGTCCTTCCTGCACTGAAGTACTGCTGTTGGAGCCTGTGGCAGTGTGGGACGCGGACGTAACAATATTTATAAAGATAAAAGCTTCTTGATTTCTTGGTAAACAACATAAAGACAATAATATTAATTACGATGAAGCTAAGATGGTGATGATGATGATGATGACGAGGATAACAATAAGGGTGATAGTAACGAGAAACATTAGGACGTGGGAGATGATGGTGATGATGATGATGGTGACGATAACGAAATTAATGATAAACAAAGCAATCCTTTGATGAAAACTATAATAAAACATATATAAGGTGAAAACGATTAACATAAATGACAGGAAAAACATTCGAGATATGACAATTACGATTAAGATGCTACTACTGTTGTTGCTGATAATGATAAAGATGATGATGATTATGACGACTATGATTTTCTTTTTCATGTGTGTGTGTGTGTGTGTGTGTGTGTGTGTGTGTGTGTGTGTGTGTGTGTGTGTGTGTGTGTGTGTGTATTCCATCCCCGACACCCACATTTCCTGGTTGCTGTGGGTTGGTGAGGGGAAATCAATACCAGGAAGAAAAACGCAAGCCCACATGAAATGTTTGGCTGAGAAATATCGGCGGGAAGGGGACGCGCTGTGTTTATGGGCTGTGTATGTGTGTGTGTGTTTTTTTTTATCTGATGGGATGGACGTATTTTTCGTACCACTAGCGCGCGCGCACACGCACGCACACACACACACACACACACACACACACACACACACACACACACACACACACACACACACACACACACACATAATAGTAATGCACATGTTAATGAATTCTCTCAATAAATGGAAAGTCATTAAAATCCTACAGTTCCTTCAGGCTATACTTGTGTATTTATTTGCATGTGTGTGTGTGTGTGTGTGTGTGTGTGTGTGTGTGTAATTGTGCAAAAAGAAAGAACCAACTTATGAGAGCGTGCACAATGTTGCGTCGTCCATTGGGGTGAACAACATATCACAGTCTAGATCCGTTCATATAAAGAGATCTGGATAAATTTTGCATAAAAGATTAGAAGAATATTAATAGGCAAGGGGAATGACACCTTAAAGGGAACCGTTCACTCATTAAGAATTTGCACATGAGGGAGATAGACTACTGGTTATCTATTAGAATAAAAAAATGAACAGAATATGGATGAATGTGTACCTAGGCTTTAACTGAGTGCAAGTCATGATGGGAGTGGGGGGCAAGCAGAGAGTTTAGAAGAGCACTAACCACTGAATAGCAGTAAGAGAGAGAGAGAGAGAGAGAGAGAGAGAGAAGCAACACTGCGGTGAGAAGAAAGAGGTTGAAGGGAGTCAATAAACAGACAAGAAGTGATGAGACGAACAGGTGTAGGCGTCACCCTATCGACAGACGAAGCCTCAGTGATTTCAAGAGATGATATTGAGAGATAAAGTATTTACTTGCTCATGGCAGAATATAATGAAAGATTATGAGGAAGATTGCTGTAGCCTAAGCTGAAAGATAGAAAAAATTACATTTTTAATACACTACAATTTTTTTACTTACACTGATCAGAACAGTTGACTCTCACCCTGCCCTCCGGTGGCAAAGCAGGTCCGGATGATGATGATGAGAACAATTGACGGGTCAGACGCCATGATTGCCAATACATGATGGCGTGATTGTTAGTAGAACCATTGAGATAAATACTGTGAGAAACAGATGGAAAAGTGAAGGTTGGGGTCCTCAGTGTATTAGGAGATATGGCTACATGTACAGCTTAGAAGGTAATTGATTGAGAAGACAGAAAGCAGAGGAAAACCAATTTTGACAGTCTCAAAAGAATAGCAGTAAGGCACAACAAAGGCTGCAGAACGGCCTGATAGAAAATAATTTGTCAGACGTGGTGGATAATTGTTGAGATGTCAAGCATAAAAGCAAAGGCTTCCCCAGCTGCTGAAAAGATGACCTTGAATAAGAGAAAAAAGTATGAAGATCGCCACTGAAACGTCCCTGACGGAATCCAAACTTTTATATATCTATGTCTCTATCTATCTGTTGCCAGACGCTCTAATCCCGTAAGAGGTGGCCACAAACAAATCGCCTCCACCTCGCCATGTGTTCTGCCATTTGAGTGCCTCCCTCCAATTCACATCCTCCTCTTTCATATATTTATCCACTCTTTCCTCCATCTTTTCCTAAGTCTCCCCCTCCATCTCATTCGTATACTCTCTTCTAGTCAGTCTCTCATTGTAAATCCTCTCTATATGGCCAAGCCATCTAAAAGTATTTCTTGTGACACTTCCAGACACATCCACATCAACAACACAATTCTTTTTTCCTTCCTCATTTGTCTGACTGTCTCTTCATAACAACTTCACATGTTCCACTCAGATTACTCATTTCCATTGCTCTCTCTCTCTCTCTCTCTCTCTCTCTCTCTCTCTCTCTCTTGACTTGTGTCCCTCCAACATGGCCCAAACTTCACTTCCGTATGTTAGAGTGGGAATCACAATACTCATACTGTCATGCAGCAACATTTTTTTTTTTTTTTACTTCAGTGCTCACATGCCTCTTCATTGTCACGGCCTTCAGCGACGCACTAACTTACACTTTGAAAATATTTATGAGAAGTCTTGAAAAGCATCCTAAGAATTATAAAAAAAAAATGAAAGCAGACGATTAAAGCCATTGGAAGATAACTATAGGGTATTAATCGGTTTCCCTCTCTTCAAGAAAACTTTTTAAATGGAGCAAAATTCCACGAAGTAAGAAGGGAACAAGTTTAAGAGACAAATGCGAAAAAGTTTAGGTTAGACAGGGTATCAGTACGAAAGTATAGTTCATAAGACTGCAGGAGGGACTGCAGCAGGTATTTATGCAACAGTATTATTGAGGCTAAAGAGGGCAAAGCGTACCTTTGTTTTTTACCTTAAATTATGTACGCCATAAAGGAGTTAGACGAGGGAAGAGATGGTAGAAGAGCCATGAAATTGTCCGGTGTAGATTTAGATGGCAAGAGTTTGAACAAATAATTCAGCTTATCCAGAGGAGAAAACAGGAAGTCGTCAAAAAGTAAAGTTCGATATTTTTCCTTTTTTGGAAAGACTCCAGACGAAGCGGGAAGAGGTTGTCCTGGAACCATCATTACATTTAAAGTAAATGAATGTTTTGGGCAAGATGGGGATCGAAGTTTGCAGTTCCCACATAGATATATAATAAGGTTGGTTCATGGGTAAGTTTGTGATAGTATCATTTCATAATTATTTTCATTTTGTGGCCAGCATACCAGCATGAGCAGTTTAAGCAAGACTTGGTATTATTCAGGATTTTTTGGTTACATGTCCGAAAAAAATAATGCTGGTAATGAGGTCGGCACACACGCGTGACTTGACCAGGTAACTGTACCTACCATAGTGTAAAAATCCATGATTGGCTATGTGTTTTAACCTCTTTAACTACTCTGTTTGCAGGTTTTAAGCCTTGCTCTTCATGTAAACACTTGAACTTTTTTTTTTCATCATAAAGGTAAACTATTTTTTAAAAAGGACACATGCGTATCTTATATATTTTCTTATGTTCAGGGAGGATTCCAGCGTTATAGCACCGTTTCGCCTGTTAGTAGAGCAACCCAAAACTTCACAGTTCCCAGGCACAGTATATCTCATATAAAACAATGTGTTTTGTGCATTAGTTAAGTAAAAGGTTTATCAGTGAAAACATTGAGTGATAGAGTGGGTTGACCTGGCCTAAACAATGACTTGCCTGGAAATGAGGTCAAGAAAAGAGGAAAGAAGTCCTACTGACGGTTGATGGGAGGAAAAATGTAGGCTTCATCTTCAAAAGGAAAGCCATAGGTGGCGGTAAACACTGAAATCTAGAATGAAGAACTCTGAGAAGAGAGAAATGGGGACAATGTGTTTCCCTGGAGAGAGAGAGAGAGAGAGAGAGAGAGAGAGAGAGAGAGAGAGAGAGAGAATAAATCTTTTTTTTTTTTTTTAATTGGAAAGAGAACAAAAAGAAACTGTCTTCACTGACCTGCTACGAAACTATACAACAGTTGACGTGTCATGTCAACTAAAAATTTCGAGCTGATCAACTTTATATTTCGTAAGGGTGCCGCTACAATGCCCTATTATGGCCCAAATTCAAAATCGCCTAATAGTCAGCTAATGCGTCAGCTGACGCAACAGCTGCATTGTTAAATCAACTAAATTTTGAAGTTGAGCAATTGTTGTACGTCATCAGAATATTTGTTTTCCAAACTCAAATATTCAAACATTCCTTGAAGGAGAAAAAACAATGATCCCCCAGGTGTACCACTTACAGACCTGTCAGCTTCGCCGCATGTCAAAACAGCACACGTATACATGTAAGAGATTGATACTGGTTAACCTAAGTATGAAGAATTCCGAAGATTCAAGATTGGGAATACAAGATAAGTGAATGTATTTGCCTGGACATGCAAGGTGCTACTTTGCCTCGGAAACAAGTAGAGAAAGTAGTAGGATACAAATAATTTAGTATTATTAATAATCTCAAACAGCTGAATCTAGGTTTGAAATAGAATATGAGGCTGAGAACAGAAAAACTGGCGATTCACAGGGAAGAAATTGAATGAAAGACGGCGATTTTTGCACACACCTGTGTAAAGAAACATAGAAAATTGTAAAGGTCATTACGATTTACATTCGTATCTTCCTGCATTTAATTTCTAAAGTGTATATAATAAAATATGTTTGTATACTGTCCCTCTCACTGTTGCAACCTTACGAATACCTTAAACATTAACTTCTATCTTAAGGAGTTTCTAGACGCTGGATCAAAACAGAATGTACCATGAAATCTTTGAGGCGGAGCAAATATAATCTTGTAAGCACAATGAAAAAAAAAATATGCAAAAATGCTAGTAACTGCTACGGGGCTTGAGTGGTGAAAAGGAAGAAGAAATAAAAGAAATATATGGAGGGAGAGAATGAAGGACAGGAGAGAAGTGACGAGATGGAAGGGGAAGGGAAGGGGAGGTGAGAGGAAGGGAAAACGGGTGAGGAGTTACGAGATGGAGAGGCGAGTAAAAAAGTGAGAAAAGTGACGAGTAGAGAGGGGAGGAAAGATAGAGAGGAGAGGGGAGGGGAGGGGAGCGAAGAGGGGATAGAGAACTAACGAGAGCTGAGGGAAGAGATGGGGAGAGGGGAAAAGAGAAGAAAGAGGAAGGGGGAAGGGGGAAAACAGAGAGGTTACAGTATGAGAGGGCTTGAGAGGGGAGGGGAGAGGGTATAGAAAAATGTTGGAAGGAGTGAGAGAAAAGAGGAAAGGGTAAAAGGGAATGAAGAGATCGAAGAGGAGGAAAATGAAAGAAAGAAGGGCTTGACAGATATAATGAGAAAGGGGAGAGAAAAGAGAGGGAAGAAAGATAATGGCATGGGAAGGAAAAGGAGAGGGGAAGACGAGGAGGAGAGGAAGGAAAAAGAGGAGGGGGAGAGAAAGGAAGGGGAAACGAAAAGATATGAGGAAGAGAAAAGAAAAGAATAGAGAAGCGAAAGAGGGAAAGAGAAAACAGAGGAGGAGGAGAGAGACATAGAAAGGAGAGAAAATTTAGGAGAGAGAGGGAATTAGAGGGAAAAGAGAAAGATAACAGAGGGGAAGAGAGAAATGAGAGAGAAAGACAATGGAGAGGGGAGGAGAGAGAGGAAAAGGAAAAGGTAAAGAGCGGGAAAAAGAGAAAAGAGAAAGGAAATGAGGAATAACTGTGGAAGTGAATGGGCAGTAATTTTCTAGTTGTGGTTTGTTGCCTCTTTCAGAAATAAGAATTACATTTGCTGGCTGCCAGTCATGTGACACACCTTACTGCATACGTATGATATGTTGAAATGCTCAAGTAAAAGCTATGCAACTTCACTTTTTTATCCACAGTGATATTTTATCTTGTCCGACACCTTAAGCTTAATTAATGGAAGCCTGACATCCCTCTCATTCACTTTAAACTTAATAATACTGTTAAAAAAAATCTGGGGATATAGGAAAAGCTGTTGGAATTTATTTTGCATTTTCTGTTAGAAATGCAGGTGGAAGGAAAAATTTAAGAATTCTGGCCGTCTTAGATTCGTAATCGTTATGCTCTCTGTTGTGTGTGAATAGTGGGCCTATTGTTGGAGAAACAAAGGAGAGGAGACGAGGAAGGAGAGAAGTGGAAAGACAAAGTAAGAGAGAAACAACAGGGGTGGAGAGAAGGAAGGAAAAAAATAACGATAGGGGAAGAGGTGAGGAAGAGAGGTGGAAACATTGGAGAGTGGAGGAGAGAAAACTCAGGGAAATGTGGAGAAGAAATAAAAAACAGAGAAGAGATGAGAGGAAGGAAAGAGAGGAGAGGAGAGAAGAAGAGGACGATGGAGAGGAGGAAGAGAGAGTAACGGAAAAAGGAGGGGGGAAGAGAAGAACGGGTGCACAAACGAAGTGATCGTGAAGAATGAAGGTTGTAGGCTAATGTAATCAGAAAAGAAGAGGTCAGGAAAGTAGAGCACATGAGTCTGTCTGTCTGTCTATAGCTAGATGTCTTAAGCCCGTAAGAGGCGGCCACAATCAAATCGCCTTGTCTCCCCGTCCCGTACCATTTAGCTGCCCTACCCCCCCGCGACTTACACACCCCTCTCAAATATACTTCTCTACCACATAACTTTATCTCATCCTTGGTCTCCCCCGTCCTCTCTCCCCATCTGCCTCACTCACATATACTCTCCTCGTTAGTCATTCACTCTTCATCCTCTTCACATGACCAAACCACCTCAGTGTATCGATCCTAACGCCATCTATAACATTCACTTCCACTCCACAATGCTCTTCCACTTCCTCCTTGGTCAGTCTGTTTCTCCACTTAACTCCACATGCTCCTCTCAACTAATTTCCATTGCCCTCATTCTTGACTTGTGTCTTTCCAACTAGGTCCAAGCTTCGCTTCCATACGTTAGTGTGGAAATCACATTACTATCATGCAGCGACTTTTTTACTTCCATATTCACTTCCCTATTTCTTATCACTGCATTCAGTTAAGCAGCAACCCTTCTTCCCTGTTGATTTCTATTAAGCACGTCATCCCCTAAACTTCCATCCTTACTCATCACCCAAGTGCTTTAAAGCACTCGCATTTTCCATTTGCTCACTATCCAGTCTGATTATGCATTCAGTGACTTCATTTCTCTTGAAGACCACAACTTTACACTTCGCTGCATCAGCTTGAGATTCAGTTTCATACATATTCTCCCAAACTCATTCATTAAGCCTTGTATTTTTTTTTTTCGTCTTCACATAACTAGACAGTATTATCTGCATCCAACAGAACTGTAAGTTTCCAAACGCTCTCTCTCATCAGGGTCACTCCAACATCCACTGCCCTACCTTGTATCTCCTTTATAACTTTATTAATATACAAACTGAACAACCTTGGTGACATGGCACATCCTTGCTTCAATCCAACATTCAGACTGAAAAATTCACTCAGTTCACTGTCCACACGCTCTACAACCCTAGCACCTCATACCTACTTATCATGGCATTCAGCAACTTCCAATTTACTCCATATATTTTTAATAGTTTCCACATTCCTTGTCTATCCACTCTGCCATATGCTTTCTCCAGATCCATGAAGGCAGCATACAACTTCTTTCCCTTCTCCAGAAACTTTTCCACCAAATACTTTTGGATGAAAATCTCATCTACTCACCCCCGTCCCTTCCCGGAAACTCATTATTCCTCTCCATCTAATTTCTCTGTTATTTCCCCAAGTCCGTAAATAAATCCTACTATATACATTTCCTATTACGCTAAGAAGACTAATGCTCCTATGGTTACCAAACACTTCTTTTCTCCTTTTTCCTTTTTACGGAGGAATTATTATACCTGGCGTCCAATCCTCCGGGTCTCTACCTTCCTCGCAGGCCAATCTGCACATCTTTCATAGCAGTTCAACTACTATCCCCCCCCCCCACCCGTGCGTCAGCACTCTACCACACGTGTGTGTGTGTGTGTGTGTGTGTGTGATTTTCTTCATGGCTTCCACTAGTTCCATCCTACTTATCCCTTCCTCCATTCTCATCTCTCTCCTTTAGAAGACGTAAGTAAAGGGAAAAACAGGAACAATGAGGAGATAAAAGACGGGAAAAGGGGGAATGAGAGAAAAAGAGAGGGATATATAAGACTGAAAGGTAGAGAGAACGAGAAAAAAGAAAGAGAGGAAGGGAGAAAATGAAAGTCCTAGGAAAAGAGAGGGGAAGAGAGGCACAAACTGCTTACCAACTGCTGTCATTTAACCAAACTCTGAATACGAAATGGGAAGGAGGGCGACTTAGGGTGAGGGGAGAAGTGGGAGGGGCCGACGACTAGGGAGAGGATGGGGGGGAGTCGTGGTTGAACCGACAGGGGAGCAGGGAGGGGAAAAGTAAAGGAGAAGGAGACAGGGGAGAGTCGTGGGTGGAATTACAGGAGAGAAAGCAGGAGAGGGGAGGAAAGGAATGGGAAGGGGGAGGATTATGGTTGTATTTGCAGGGGAAGAGGGAAGGGAAAGGGGAAAAAGGTTAGATATAGACCTGTGTGGGGAAGAGCGGGGTGAAGAGGGGGTTAGAGAGGGGATAACAGAATATATAGCCATGGCAATACGTAAAGCATTTCACTAAGGTAGGAAAGTTCGCGTAATGACATGTAGTTGTGACGCGTACATGATGTTAGAAGGGCAAAGAGCAAAAATGAGAGCTGTCGATGCAAGTTACCTTGGAGGGTACAAAGTAGAAACGAGAGATACGACGGAAGAGAGAAAAGATGGGGTAAAGAGCAAAGTGGAAGAGAAGGGGGGAAGGGAAAGAGAAGAACAGGAAGAAAAGACGAAGCGAAATTTGGACACGGAAGGTCATGGAAGGATGGATGAACAAATGATTGGGACGTGAATACTAAGGAGTGGAGATCAGTGTTAATGAAAAAAAAAATATCGGGAGATGGGTCGGTCATTTGGAGATAAAAAAGACTGACTAAGATAGTAAATGAAAATGAAGTGGGTGGAGGAGTGGGTGGAAAGTGAAGAAGAGTTAAACCAAGAACGAGACTCAGACGTGATAAGAGAATACTTGAGAGATGGAAGTATCTTGGGTGAAGGAAGGGGTCATGAGTAAGAAGAGAGAGAGAGAGAGAGAGAGAGAGAGAGAGTAAATTAGGAGTTTGGTAGGGAAGAGGAGGAGGCGAAGAAGGCATACAGGAGAGGGGGTGGTGGAGGTGTGATGATGGGGGAGGGGGTGGTTAGGCAAACAAAAGCATTATGAAAACACCCACAAAATTTGCTCTATTGTTCTCTTTTTTCTTCCATTTTTTTTTTCTTTCCGGCAGACAATGCAGAGTTAAGAAAGTTTTAATTCTAATTCCGCTGGCCTGCCGGCATTCACTCAGAGTTAAACTGGCTTCGTGTGTTGTTGGTTTATTGTCGATCTGATTCTTATTATTATTATTATTATTATTACTACTATATTATTATTATTTATTATCATTACTGTTGTTATTACTGTATTTATCATTATCATCATTATCATTATCATCATCATTATTATTATTATTATTATTATTATTATTATCATTATTATTATGGTGGGGGCGCTCACCATCCACTTACTCGATGTATTGCTGCTCTGGGGTGTCTGCCCTTTCCTCTCCTCCATCCTTCTTTCCCTCCATCCTCTTCTGTCTTTCTTTCCTTCTTTCTTTCCTCGTCCTTCTGTTTACGGGTGACTTTACATTCCCTGTTCTGTCTTTCTTTCCTTCATTCTTTCCTCTTCCCTCTGCCTGTGGGTGACTCTACACTGAGTGACAAGCCAAATGGTTTCCTGTACACCAGGGAACCATTTACTATGCTGGGTGGAAACCATATAACCAAACTTTGGCGCCTGGTGGTTCATTGGGTAATTACGGCTTTCCAATTGGACTGAGCCGATGAAGGTTTATATCCAAGGAATGGTTGGGGTTTATTGCTCAAGTAATGCCACTCAGGTATGAGTGGCTGGTCACTCTCATCCTAAATGTCAGGACCAACTTTCCTGGGCCCGGGCTCCTACTTTCCTCATGGGGCAATGAAGGATTGGATGATGAATGAATGAATGATTATTATTATTATTATTTTTTTTTTTAAATTATCATTATTATTATTATCATTAATATTATTATTATTATTATTATTATTATTATTATTATTATTATTATTATTATTATTATTATTATTATTGTTATTATTATTATTACCATCAAGGAAGCATAAGATAGCATGGGCTGAAATGGAGTGAGTACTATTCCCGACTAGTTTGACCTATGACTTCTTGAGGTTCATCATTTCCCCTGAAGATGCCATACGAGAAACAGTTAAGAATAATGCTTAACTCTGTTTTACAAGCGTGTTCCTCCACGTCCTTTGCATACTTATCAAATTCCCTCTATCATTACTATTACAATAATAATAATAATAATAATAATAATAATAATAATAACAATAGCACTGGGAAACAATTTTTTGCTGTCCCAAGGATGAAAATACCTGACCCCTATGATATATTTTGTGCTGAATCCAAGTATGTACAATTTTCCTATCACGTAAGGTTTTTGAGAGACATGCTATTTAATTTCAAAAACCCATAGACTTACATACTTATTTAAATCTGATCTAAAACACAAACTAGTAGTTTAAAAAGTAGTTTTCTCTGACATTTCTGCGGAACTTTACCTCAGAAATGTCTTTCATAAGAGTCCAGCAGTAGTCAGCTAGCATACTGGGGCTCCAAATTGCCTTGGTAACGCTTTTCCATGTTAGAAATGTCCTGATGAAAACTCTCACCGTGTTCATCGCTTAAAGCTTCCAGGTTTTTTGGAAGAAAATCCAAGTGAGAGTTAAAAAAAAAAAAAACTTTAATGACATATTGTACCCGCTGCTTGGTAGGACTTAAGATCACCCACTACTTCAGGATAGCTTTCGGCCTTGTGATTTCCCAGAAAGTTCTTGCTGTCACTTTTGAAACTCTCCCACGCAGTTTTCTCAACTTCGTTCAACTCTCCTTCAAATCTCTTCAAATCTCTCATCTCTTAACAATTCTCTGAAATGAAGGCCTACAAAATACCTTCTTTAATCTTTGCATCACTAATCTGGGGAAACTTATTTTTCAAGTATGTGAGTCCAGTTTCCATTTTATCCATCGTTTTAACAAAGTTTTTCATTAATCCAAGGTTAATGTGCAAAGGAGGAAGGCACACTTTCTCAGGGTCAACAGGTGGATTGTTTACAAAATTCTTTTTACCTGGAAAAAGTGAGATAAGTTTTGGCCAACCTTTCTGAATGTTCCATATTCGCTTAGCCCAACTGTCCCACTCACACAAAAAACAACAGTATATTGTGTAACCTAGCTGCAAACCTAACAAAAGTGCAATGATCTCTAGATCTCCACAGGTATTCCACTTAGTGTATATTTCTGATACTGAACCTCTTCTATAAGCAGCTCCGTGTTGTTTTATGACTCATTCATGTTTTCAGCCAGGACAATAGGTACAGAAGGAAATATATTTCTGTTATGAAGCAGGACCGCTTTTAAGCTGACTATTGAGGAGACAATGAACAATTACCACTCGTCCACATTGTTTTCATGACCAAGAGCCCCCATGACTGAATTAACATTTTGACAAAACACAAGTCCATCCTCTTGAGAAAGTCATTCTATAAAATCATCATGACGTCTGCGGAAAAATAAAATTTATTATCACGCTGCAGTAGATTTCAACCCTTTAATCTTGAACCTAAAAGTTAAGCCTGAAACTTAGATAACTCCAAGTCTTGAAGAAGGTTATTCAGATCTTGCGACAGTAAATGTGGTTCAATGGAAGAAGATAGCCTGGAATGTTGGCTCAGAAATTTCTTCGTCTCTTGACTCATGATACGCTCCAGCTTCGTTTGCTTCCTCATCACTTAAAGTTACATGCTCTGGAGGATTTGGTACTGGATGTTCAGCACTGGAGAACTGGTCTTGTTGCAGATGGTAGAGTAGGGTATTTCAGGAAGCTCTTTGTTTTTAAAGCAGCCTCTTTTGTACTTACAAGACAGAAATAGCAGCCTGTTGTGTTATGTTTGGGTTCCCTCCAAATAACTGCAACAGGAAACGGCATGTGACGTGAACCGTTTAGCCATCCTATGAGTTGTCTTGTATATGTCACACAACAAATATATGGGGCCGAATTCCTGTCGTGATCATCCACTTTACATCCAAAATTAAGTTCATTGCATTTTTAACTGATAATGTAATTTTCCATTTTGAGGGTTTAAAAGTTAGCTCACCACATACATACCAGAAAGAACTGAGATTATGAAGAAAGCTCCATGGCATGACAAAACATCTAAGTGAACACAGCACTGGTGTTAAAAAAAAAAAAAAAAAGTACTTAAGAAAGGAGCAACACTCACTAGCTTTTAACAATGCATCATCTACAAGCAGACTGACTTGAAGCTGCTCTACACACAGAAACAGGCTCATGTCTGAATAACTCAAAACATGTCACAACTTGCACAGTCTACTGCTCTGACCAAATTTATCCGGCCGGCATTATCAATCGTTCTCCGAAAAGAAATAAATTGTATCAGTTTTACAAACAAATTTCTCTTTAATAAGAAAAATAATATAAATTTTGTATCCCGTCATTATGCTAAATGACGAACGTATGGACATGCTTTCACAAGAAAATTACGCCCGATAGGAAAAACCTGATTTCATATTTGGTTCCAGCATGAAAAAGTATACTTAGAGCACCCATCAATACCTTGGGCCAAAATTGCTGTTAACCAGTGTAGTTATTATTATTATTATTATTATTATTATTATTATTATTATTATTACCATATTTTGTTGTTGTTGTTGTTGCTATTGCTGTTGTTGTTGTTTTTTGTTTTTTTTGTAACTTTTCATGTTGATGCTGTTGTTCCCGTTTCTGTGCCCGTTTCATCCCTAGTCCTGTATTCCCGTTTCAGTGTCTTCAAATTTCTCCAGACATCACCATCTCTACGACATATCAGAGTGATACAAAGAGCAAAAACACCAAACAAATGTTGTTGTCCACCACTTTCATGTATAAACAAAAACATAAAAGAAGTAACCTCTCTTCGTTCACACCTGACTTCCCGTTTCATCATTTATAGATATTCGGGGTGTTTTGAAATTCTTACTGCTGTGGGAAAGGGAAGGTGAGACAATGTGAGGTGTGTGCGTGTGCGTGTGCGTGTGCGTGTGCGTGTGCGTGTGCGTGTGCGTGTGCGTGTGCGTGTGCGTGTGCGTGTGTGTGTGTGTGTGTGTGTGTGTGTGTGTGCGTGTGTGCGTGTGTGTGTGTGTGTGTGTGTGTGTGTGTGTGTGTGTGTGTGTGTGTATGAAATGCAATTGAGGTGTTTTCGTACTGTGTGGCGTTGGGGAATGTGGTGCATGTAAAGTGTAGTAGTTGTGGATAAAATATAATGTGATGTGTGAGGAGTGATAATAATGTGAGGTAGTGTGTGTGGTGTGGTAGTGTATATGGTGTGATGTGGTATTGTAGCGTGTGGTGTGGGTGAGGTTTGGCTGTACTGTCTGTTGTTTTTGTGATATGTGATGTGAGAGATTTAGCAGTGTCAGTTACTGGTTCGTGTGGTAGTGTGGTGTGTGCTAAATTGGGTGTTTGGTAGTATGGGGTATGGTAGGGTGTGGTGTGGTAGTATGAGGTGTGGTGTTGTAGTGTGTGGTGTTGTAGTGTGTGGTGTTGTAGTGTGTGGTGCGGTGTGGTGTGGTAATGATAGACGATGTCGAGTGTGGTGTGGAGGTGTGAGGTTACTGT
Source organism: Coenobita brevimanus (assembly GCF_032717465.1). NCBI lineage: Eukaryota > Metazoa > Arthropoda > Malacostraca > Decapoda > Coenobitidae > Coenobita > Coenobita brevimanus. Next base: position 1,933,040 of record NC_137018.1, on the reverse strand, counting down.
ACGGGTAGTGTATGAAGTGTCGTGTGGTAGTGTGTGTGGTGTGGTTTAGTGTGGTGTGGAGGTGTGAGGTTATTATACGGGTAGTGTATGAAGTGTGGTGTGGTAGTGTGTGGGATGGTGTAGTGTGGTGGTGTGAGGTATTATAGTGTGTAATGTGTTAGTGTGAGGTGTTACAGCGTGTAGTATGACAGTGTGAGGTGGTACAGTGCGTGGTATGATGTAAGTTGAGGTGTTATAATGTGTAGCGTTGTAGTATCTCTTCTTGCACAATTACTTATCTAATATTATGCCTGGTCAGTATGTTGCTCTCAGTATCAGCCATCAATAATTAATATCACATGCTAAGGAACATTGGAATTTAGCGCCTTTTCTTTACCTCTAATCTGCCAGCATGTCTACGTATAAGGAAAATCGTCCAGTGTCAACCGCAGCATATGATCTCAGTGAAAAAAATAGCAGCGAAGGGATTAACCGTGGCATAAGCTGCGAGTTAAAGGAAAAACAAAGAATGCAATCAAAGCAGTAGAGGTAATAAAATAATTCCATCTGGCTTGTCATCTCTCAGCGACCTTTGGCTATAAACAAATTACCGGGTTCACGCACTGGATGAAAAGGCAGGACAGATGAAAGCACCACAGAAATATCAAACACACACCTGTTGTTCTCTCTTGTTGCTCTAGTTCACCGCCGGTCACAATGCAGCTCAACTTCCTGATCGGTATGTGGCAGGTTCATGATATAAGTCGCAAGAGCCAAATTCTTGTCGGATAAAGATATTTCACGGCACCGCTTCCTTACTATTATACTTTTCTCTTGTATCTTGATATATTCTTGCACGTCATTCACGCCATTAACTTTGATATACAATAAAATAGAATAAAATAACACATGAAGGAATAATAAGCAAATATATAAAGAATCGCTAAGGAAGTTATGCCTAAACTAACGAAAATAACATCCCAATGGCTGAGTGTGACAGGCTCTTGTTACAAATTACCTGCGGTTTACTTGAAACGGTCTTAGTATAAATGAAGAGAGCAGACTACAAAACACAGAACTCTCGTGACTTAGTTTTTCATTAAACTGAAATCTCTCTCTCTCTCTCTCTCTCTCTCTCTCTCTCTCTCACACACACACACACACACACACACACACACACACACACACACACACACACACACACACACACAAAAATAGTAGGCCTATGAACTTGCTATTGTGTAATTCCCTTAGCAGTGAATTAGTATGCCTGATTTCCATTAATATTAAGAGTATTAATCTATTATATTACATTCCCCAGTCATTCATACCAAATGATTTATTACATTTTGAATCAAACTACGCTCCGATACACATTACACTGTTTTAATATTTTGCACTGAGCACTGTATAATATTTCGCTGAACAAATTTGTCTACCGTATTCTAGTATAAAGCATTCAACGAGGACTGCTGTAATGCAAGGGCTCATAGAAACTAATAACAACCTTTCACTGCAAAACTGTCTGGGTGCATCGTGAAGAATTTAATCAACCCTCTTATGGTGGAGTCAACCGGGTATTCTATTCCAAGTAACTCCAGACGAATCTGTTTTGTTCAGAGGGACTACAAGGGTCAAATGGTGTTAATGGTGTCAGAACTACCCCTTAAAGGCTAGAACGACTCTAGCATTGCATTGCCATTAACGCCGGACGATTTTTTCCAGTGAGGAGGGGGGCCAAATTGTTCTGTCAGAGTAAACCCTGTCACTGCGATAACATGTCTTTCGTTATATTCACCTTCAAGACGATTTTATTCAGCTTAGATGAGGCCTTTGGAGTTAGAGGACTTAGGTATGCCTCGATTAACCCTTTCAGTACTAGAAGGCAGTCCTAGGTTGAATAGAACGTGTGGTGTCGGCAAAAATATAACAAGAAATCACGCCAGTCACTTCAAGGGGTTAAGTTGCTCGTGCTAGTAAAAGGCTTAACTGAGATGTTTAATGCTTTGGATTCAAGAATTTCTCCCTTGTGTGTATAATCGTCTTTTGTGAGCCTTGTAAGAGTTCCTGAGCCCATTACGACGAGAGCTTATATTACTCCACAGAAATGAGATTAGATCATCATATTTCAGGTATATTACATGATTCTGCACAGTGGAAAAATTCATCTCCCCCCATTCTGTGTGTGTGTGTGTGTGTGTGTGTGTGTGTGTGTGTGTGTGTGTGTGTGTGTTGGAAAAAATATTCACGTTTTTCAGGCCAATATCAGAGAATATAGGTCAACCGAGAGAGGAATGAGATATTAAAAAAAAATATATATATATATATATATATGATCTGACTTAAACCGCTTTCTGCTATGGATCCACTAAGACCGACGAACGAATTGAAGTAGAGTCTTGCTATTTTTTTAAAGAAACTAAGTGCATAAAAAAACAGTTTATTTCGGTCCATCGATTACCAGAGTACGTGTATTTATCTATAATCATCTCTGTCATCCTAACTCTCTTTCCCCCCAAAACAAAAGTAGGAATGTAAAAAGCAGTGTATGGAAGTAGACACGTATCTACCTGGCTAATACATCGATCTCTCTGTCTGTCTCTATCTTTGTCTGTTTGTTTATCAATCATTCTATCTGTTTATCTATCTCTCTAACCATCCTTCCATCTATTTGTGTCTATGTACCTGTCTGTCTATCTATCATTTATGTATGTCAGTCTTTCTATCTGTCTATCTGTGTTGCTATCAATCAGTCAGTCTGACTATCTGTCTATCTATTTATATATCGCTGTAACTGTCTGTCTATCTATATATTCATCTTTATCTCTCAGTCTATCTATCTATCTGTCTATTTGTCTATCTATCTGTCTAGCCATCCTTTCATCTATTTGTGTATATGGTACCTGTCTGTCTAACTTTCAATTATATATGTCAGTCTGTCTATCTGTGTCTGTTTCTATGTCAGTCAATCTGTCTCTATCTATTTACCTGTCTGTCCATCTATCTATCTATCTATCTATCTATCTATCTGGCTATCTATCTATCTGGCTATCTATTTATCCATCTTCCCGTCTATATGTCATCTACAGACTTCTAGATATGTAATTGTCAAAATATAAAATTACGAAGCCAAATCAAAATATTATTTAAGTCGCCCCTTCGAAACCAGAGTAGTAACTTAAGTCGTCCGCGTTACCAAATACTCCATTACACACTAGAAGAAAATATAACTTTGGAGATATGGAAGCGAGATAAGGTATTAGCGAATCCAGTGTTCTTTTGTCACCTTTTTCCGATACAGCAAGAACCAGGAGCATTTACATGAACACGCAATGTCATACGTTTCCCTGCCACCTTGTATTGCGCTTCCTCGTGTTCTGTCAAAGAATTCCTGGAAGGTAGGCAAGGTAATCTGAGTGTGGAACATCAGTTTCCAGAGAGAGAGAGAGAGAGAGAGAGAGAGAGAGAGAGCACCTTTATAACCTCCCCCAAGAGCGACATTGAAGCCAGGAGAAAAGATTAAGTTCAAGGGAAATGGGAAGAAGGCTTACCAATCAGATCCAGTCGTTCAGACCCAGTCACTCAAATCCTGTCCTTCATTTCCAGTAATCATAACCAGTCAATTAAATCCGGTAATAAAAATCCACCCTCTTTAATCCACTCACTCAGACTCAGCCACTTAAATCCTGCTCCTTAGTTCCAGTCATTCAGATCCCGTCACTTATATCCATCCACCTAAATCCAGTTACTCAAATCTACCCGCTCACATCTACCCAATCAGATCTAGGCATTCCAACCCACTCAGATCCATACACGCAAATCCAATCAGAAAAATCAAGTTGCCCAGTCATTTAGATCGAGTTACCAAGATCCAGTCACTAAAATCCAGTAAGTAGAATCTAGCCGAATCAGGAAAGACATGCTGTAGAAAATGGCTTGAAAATGCCTCTACCAACCACCTGGTTTTGATCTTACTACTACTAGAGGTTTATTACTCAACCTAGGAAGGGTGATCTAGCATGGAAGTATTAATAATGGCTATATATACTACCTCCAGTCCCTAAAGTTTCCTGTAAGCTAAATAAAATAGCCTGGATATTACAGGAACGAAATATAAAATGAGTTTTCTGATATGAAGGGGATATATATTCCAGTGTAATAAAGTCTTGCTTTAGTTTCGTATAGCAAACACCAGATGCTTTTTTTGTGATGAGGAAAATCCCACGAGCCAAGGGATTCATGACTTCAACCAGGTTATGTTTTTTTTTTTTTATTCTTATATTGTTCTTGCTATCATTATTTGGTTTTAATTATCTTCGAACAGACTGACAGGTATGTATACCACATTTAATTCCTGTAATTCGAAAAGCCTATTCATAATTTATTAAAATCATATAGTGGAAGCATTTATATATTACAAACGCGTCATCACATTGAAGAGATAATCAGGTTTACCATATCGGTATCCCACACTCACAGCTCACACTAATGAAGATAAGAGCAGCGACGAATCTGTTTAAGTGATGGTCTCTTCCGTATTCCAGACCTGCATACCACCTTATCGCTTACACTAATTCTCGTCTTTCCCTTCCACATCATCATCAGTTCTCTGTGTTCTTCCATTTTCTTACACAAGTTATATCCACTGTGTGTGTGTGTGTGTGTGTGTGTGTGTGTGTGTGTGTGTGTGTGTGTGTGTGTGTGTGTGTGTGTGTGTGTGTGTGTGTGTGTGTGTGCTTTTGTATTATGTTGCCCATTGCCTTCATGTCTTTCTTGCATCTCATACTTGGCACAACAGAAGTGATCACTTGAAACACAGGAAAATGCTACGTATACCAAAGCCGTAATAACAACAGATCACATTAGGTGCGTTCTCCTCGAGGTGAAAAAGAGAGCCATAATTAACCCTTCCTCGTGTTGGAGAAGTATGAATGGGAAAGTGGTGTCTCACGGGAATGTAATGCATGTGAAAGAGGATTAGTGTTGCAGTGGCTATGTTTGTGTGTCAGAATCTGGTACTGGCAGGACCAACAGAGTGAGACCATAATTTATGCAGAGATGTGAAAGGTCACACAGTATTACCAACTTTTATTTTATATGTGTACTACTGCCTGGGTGTATAATTTGAGACGTAGGGAACATGCATTGCCAAATAAGCAAACTATCAATCCTCCACCGCCTTTTATATAAGAAGACAAAGCACGTAGATGCATCCTACAGAGCGCATACCTCCGGCAACGCCAAAAATATTTAAGAATTACGACTATATTTCCTCTTTCTGCCACACGAATACGTTTTCGGCATCATATATTCAGTCATTTAAGTCTACATGCTTAGTCTACCCTGTTACTGAATCTAAGAGATCGCATACCTCAGCCAACGCCTATGTAAATTATGACTTATTCCTTGCATCGGTATCGGGAGTCTTCTTAAAATCTAATCAACTCCTCATTGACCCACTTCCCATTTATCTGCCATATTTCTTGGAAATCCGTTAATAACTCTTTGAAATATCTTGCACACAATGAGACAGACAGACAGATAGACAGACATGGGTTAATATATATCCTCCTCCAACCTTATTAGCGGAGGTAATAAGAAATACTGACCTATAACTGAAAGAGAAATGAGAACTAACAATAGACGGTGATGAAATTGCATCAGTTCTAACTGATTTCCTTTACTAAATTCTTACATCAGAAACCCCTAAGAGAAATATTGCTGCAAATATACAAAATCACAGGACCTGAATAAACCAGTTTTACCCTAAAGTCTTCAAAGTGGTTAAACAATACCTTTGCGAAGTACTGTTTTACAGCATAGGAGAAAAACCCAAGGACCAGAAATTTGAAAATGTCACCGCAGAATAGAGAGGTATGCTGTAAATTGCTAGAACGTTAGCTACCCATCTGTCTAGCTTTAGTGTGTAAACTTCTGTATGCTGTTGTTAGGGAAGCAGTCGAAGACCACGTAAAAGACAGCCAGGCTAGATATTCCTATCTCGAACAGTGAAAAACTCGTGCCTTATAGATTTGTTAGAACTGGATCATAATTTTTTTTACATCTATAAAGGAACATACGTCTGGTTATAATGATCCTAGAAATTTAGAAGACTTTTTATGTGGTGTTTCACAATAATAAAGTAAAGATCAGTTATACAATACACGATGTGGTAGCCGGAGCAGCCACCACCCACTTTCTCCCAAGATGATTCAGCACTGAGTGACAAGCCATTTTTTACGGTAATGTAGAAAAAAGAAATCCTTTGCTGATAAAAATGATAAACGCATTGTGTTCGGTTGGGTCAATTGCTTCAACCGAACATGTCCCATTGGGATGACATACACAGTTTGACTGGAGTTTATTGTTCAAGGACGCACAACAAGTTACTTTCTTCTTTAATATTTCATTTATATATAGTAACCCCGTGCCTCTGCGCTCCTTCCGGCAAAGCAGGACTGAATAATGTGTGAATAGATAGATATATTGTACATTTCCTTGGTGGACTAAAATGAAAAACACGAAATTTGGGTTGGGGAATAATCTCCTTGGTTCCTGTTCAATAAAACAATGCCATAGGGCTCAGTTTTTGATTCAGTTCTCTACACACATAATACCACTGAGTTCGACAGTTGCGTAATAAATTTAATTTCAGGATATGTGGAGAATAAAAATGATGGCCGGATAAAAACTACAGCAAAATCTTCAATATGGCAAATGCCGTTATTATAAATCCACTCTCCAATTTTTTACCCGATATAGAAAAAAAAAATTGTTATATATTATGAAAATAAGTAATAAGAGGGCAGGTATTTGAACAGGATATGTAGGCCTATACTGACTACCTTTACTTAGCTGAGGGAAATCCGTCGTCCCTGAAGAGTTACATTCTCTCTCGATTAAACACTTTAGGGGTATGGGACTATCTAACACTCAGGATTTTTACCACATTCTCCACTAAATATACTCATCTGTTACTGTGTCTTTTTTTATTCCTCAGTCTCATCCCCATTTCATCCTTCAATTAATTTTGCTTTCTTTTCATTTTCCACTCTTTTCCTTCCTTTTTTCAAGTTCCATACCCCACATTTCACTTTTCCTCTGTTTTTTTCCCTCCATTCTTCATGTTTTTCACTTGCACTTTAATCACTCGTCCCTTCACTACCCATTTTGTTCAGTCATTTCCGTCCTTATTTATTTTTACCATTTTCATTTACTTCTGTTTATTCCCCCATCTCTCTCTCTCTCTCTACCTTTAGCCCTTCTTCCTTCTTATCCTGTCCCTCCTTCCTTTTCCCTTCTGTCCCTCACTCCCCTTCCCCATCACATATATTTCTCCCTCCTCCTTTCCCCCTTTCCCTCCCTCCCCTCCCCCTTTCCTCCCATCCCTCCCTCTCTTTCCCTCTCCCTCTTCCCTCCTTTCCCTCCCCCATTCTCCTCTTCCCTCCCTTCCCTCCCCCATTCTCCTCTTCCCTCCCTTCCCTCCCCCATTCTCCTCTTCCCTCCCTTCCCTCCCCCATTCTCCTCTTCCCTCCCTTCCCTCCCCCATTCTCCTCTTCCCTCCCTTCCCTCCCCCATTCTCCTCTTCCCTCCCTCCCCTCCCCCTTTCCCCCTTTCTCTCCCCTCCCCTCCCCTTTTCCCCCCTTCTCTGTCCTCTCCTCCCGTTTTCTCCCCTTCCCTCCCTCCCCTCCCCCTTTCCCCCCTTCTCTCCCCTCCCCTCCCTTTTTCCCCCTTCTCTCTCCTCCCCTCCCTTTTCCCTCTTTCACTCCCTCCCCTCTCCCTTTTTCCCCTTCTCTCCCTCCCCTCCCCTTTTCCTCCCTTCTCTCCCTCTCCTTCCCCTTCTCCCTCTTCCCTCCATCCCTTCCCTTTTCCCTTCTTCTCTCCCTCTCCTCCCCTCCCCTTTCCCCCTTTCCCCCCTCCCCTCCCAATCGTCCAATCTTATTTTCAAGAGTACAATAGAGGAAGGTTTCCAAATTTAATCTTGCGTATATCCTTCCCGATATCGGGATTTTGTGGTAGGGCTTGTGTGATTGTATTATTATTATTATTATTATTATTATTATTATCATTATTATTATCATTATTATTATCATTATTATCATTATTATCATTATTATTATTATTATCATTATCATTATCATCATCATCACTGGTTTAAAAGGCCTTCGGCGACATTTGCTCGATGTCAAGTCTATTTATATTTTCAGTCGAAAGGTAACAGCCATTTGAGTTACTTATGCCGTGAGCGAGACAGAGCGAGGAATATCTCTCATATTTTCATCCTGCTGGGACACCCTTTGAGGAAAGAGAGAGAGAGAGAGTCGCGTAGCTGTAGTTCTGAGCAGACACCGGCTGAACCCGAACAAGGTGCGTAAGAAAACCCACAAAACAAATTTAGTATCAAATCAATGGTTAGGAATCCTTGTGTTCCTTTTCCTTCAGGCTACAGTAGTACTCGTATATTGTTCATCACTGTTTACCACCGCTCGTAAAATAAGGTTTTCTTGAATGAATTTGTTCATTGTGGAGTACTGTAAAGTAGGGAGTCTAAAATTCCTCATTCCCTAAAACCTGTATTTACTTTCACCAATACTATTTACCACAATAAAGCATGAACCACATTACACACCGAATAATAAACATAAACACTATATTAATAATCACAAAGTAATATACATAGTTCTGCTATATGGGTCAGCAGGTAATATCACTCACAAATGCAGATATATATATATTGATGTAAAACCACAACCCGGCTCCGCCGACCAGCCCTCGTCACCCTCCCCCTTCACAGTCCAAGGTAGTTCTGCTCGTTCCCTCTTCACCAGCTCCCACTACAAATCTGTTTAGAATTCGCATGAGTCCGAACCCTCAAGCCCTGGATCCACAACCCTTGTCAACATCGCAAGTGTGCTGCAGCATGGTCCAGCCGTTCGGTCTCTGTCCCAAATGCATTCCGAGATCCCTATAATATATATATATATATATATATATATATATATATATATATATATATATATATATATATATATATATATGCAGACCAAATATACACAGTAAATAGACCAACATATGTGGGTTATTACTGGATATGTTAAACAAATGTATGAGACGTTACTAAGGCCGCAGCGTGACAAACAGAATGTACAACTGCGAAACATGGTGATATTCCCAGAAATGGAAATGATATCGGCAGACAGAAGAATACCTGCATTTTCTGAGTGTATATTTACCAAAGGTGAAAACATGTCAGAGGCAGAAAGGTATGTCGGATGAATACCGATAAAGACTGATTGCACATCAGTATGAAAAAAAAAAAGTAAATAGGAATAATGAGAACCTATATCGGGAGATAGTGGAAGAATATCATCAGAGACAGTGTTTTTCGATACACGCGGAAATTATAAAGATAAACGCAATAAGAACATAGAAACACTACGAATGTTGACAGTCGGTGGAAGGGATTTCGAAAGAATTCATAATAATGGCAAAAACAGAGAAGTTAGTGACAGAAGAGGAACATCGGTGGGAAATCACACGAACATAAAATTATCAGCCCATAACGACAGAAAATCGTCAAGAAAACAGCACATCTACAGACACTAAAGGAATATATTGAGAAGTAGACTGAGTGCTGGCAGGAGAGAGAACATCTTGGGGAACAAAAAAGACAACGTACTGAGAAGGAGAGACATGAAAATGTTATCAGCAAGACAAATTTTCGGAAGTAAATACAGAGAATAGATCGATAAATACAGAGAACATATCGATACGAAGGAAAAGAAAATATAACTGCAAAAAATATGCATGTATAGGAAGGAAAGAAAACAACGCCATGGGAAAGAAAACAAAAGATATATCGAAAGAAGGCAAAATACATAGGCAAGAAAGAAGAGATATACCGGTATGTTATTTAAAAACGTTTTTTCAGGACAATAAAGAAGATAACAAGTATAGAAAAAAAAAAAAAGGAAAAAAGGAAGGCATATCGACATCATCTAAATAATAAATACTTGAACAAATAATTCAATAAGTAAATGAATAAATATATATTGTAAATAAGAAAAGGAAAACATATCTACAAATAGAGAAGGTATACAGACAGATAATGATGAAAAGACTCTGCGTGAAAGGAATACCAACCAGACGTTAAAAAAAGGAGAGAGAGAGAGAGAGAGAGAGATTTGGCGTCTGGAATTAGAATATTTCCTTGAACCTTTTTCCTCGGTAGATAAAAATAATAAAACCTTCTGAATATGGAACTATAAGAAATTTTGTTTCGAATGACTGGTTGCGCAATAATAATAATAATAATAATAATAATAATAATAATAATAATAATAATAAATGAAAATAATCATCACTATCATCATCATCATCGTCGTCATCATATTCATAATAACATTGTTATTGTTATTATTATTATTATTATTATTATTATTATTATTATTAATCATCGTCGTCATCGTCATCATCATCATCATCACCGTCATCGTCAACATCATTATCATCACCAATATTACTATTATTATTATTATTATTATTATTATTATTATTACTATTATTATTATCATTATACTCATACGACTGAAGACAGTATATAAATTATTAACTAGGTAGAAGCTAGGTACTGGAGCACAGTACCAAAAGTGTGTTTCTTGGGAAATTGTTAAAGCTGCAGCGAATCTACGTACATTGCTCTATTTATCTACCTATCTATTGCCAGACGGCTCAATACCTTAAAGGGTGGTCACAAGCAAATCGCCTCCATGTCGCCCTGTCCTCTGCCTTTTAGCTGCCTTGCCCCCAACACACACCCATCTCTCTTTTATACCTCAACAGTCCATCATCCCTCATCTTCAACCTCCCTTCTCTCCCCTCCCCTCCACCTCACTCACGTACGATCTCGTCGTTAGTTTCTCGCTCTCCATCCTCTCCACATGGCCATACTACCTCAGTGTATTTCTCCTAACGCTATAACATCCACATCCAGCACACAACGCTCTCTCACTTCCTCATTTGCCAGTCTGTTTCTCCATGTAACTCCACATGTTTCTGTTAAATAACTCAGTTTCACTGCTCCCACTCTCGACTTGTGTCCTGCCAACGAGCTCCACTCTTCATTTCCATACGTTAGAGTTGGTATCACCATACTATCTTGCAGCGAGTTTTTTACTTCCATGCTTACCTTCCTGTTTGTTGTCACTGCTTTCAAAGAACAAGCAACGTTTCTTCTCAGATGTGCCCTTTCAAGCACTTCATCCTCCAAACTTCCATCCTTACAGATCACACTACCCAAGCGCTTAAATGCACTTACATTTTGCATTTCTTCATCTTCCAACCCACTGAGCATCCAGTGACTTCATTTCTCTTGAAGACCACAACTTTACCCTTCCCTATATTCACATTGAGAGTCCATTTCTTACACTCTCCCAAACTCATTCACCAAGCCTTGCAGTTCCCCTTCATCTTCACTTAACAATATAGCACCACCTGCAAACAGTGCCTCATTCTTTTGTTAAAACTTTTACAATACATTCTTCATTGTCTTAGAGTAATTCATTTTTTTTTTTTGTTTCATGAATCAGTACTCCAGCTCATGATACTTTTATTGACAACATTCTACTAAGAGAGAGAGAGAGAGAGAGAGAGCATAGCTGGCAAGTCTAATATTCCTGTTAATTGTGAACACGATATTCACCTTTATATTCTTATATTCATTCATTCTATTACATTCTTATATTTTCACAGTCTTCGCTCCCGTTTTCACACCCATACCATCACCGTGTACCCTACTGGACATGGAAGTGCTGAGTTAAAGATACATGATTATTTAATGCATTATTTATTTGAAGGTAAGCCTTTAATCCTCCCGCACCAAACACAGTCAAATTGAAACATTAATCTAGAATAATGTAAAAAAATCTAAGTATGATCTAGGTTTCTCGTACAACCTTGAATCAGTACAATAAAGAGACAATGGAGGATAACCAGACGGGCATATTCCCTCCCCTACAATGAGGAGTACTGGATATCTGTGGACAGAAATATCAATCTTCTTCACAACAATAAATTACGAGACACTGAACGATGTCTTTCAAAACCTACTGATGCCTATTGGGACCCTGACTAACTCTTCAAAATATCATGTGAGAGTTTCGTATTTATTAAACTAAAAACTACCCACAGTTGAACAGCAGCTATAAAAATCCAAAACACTCTTCAACACAAAAACAAAAACAGAACATGAAATTGTACATACAGTAAATTCAAACGAGAGTTCGACAAAATTAACCCTTTCATGATCGCCTCTCTTAACGCCAGAGTATTTTCCTCAGCTGATAGTACGTCACTGGAAACAGAGTGCTGGCCCTAGTACCATTCACCAGCACATTGTTGGGATAATTATTGTTTTGTTCCAGTTAAAGCTAAATGATTTCTTTAGCTAGATGGGAGTCACAGGAGCCTGAGGATTAAGATATAGCGAACACATGTCTGAAAAAACACACACACACACACACACACACACACGCACGCACGCACGCACACACACACACACACACACACACACACACACACACACACACACACACACACACACACACAAAGAGGAGAAGTACGAGTCCTCTGGAAACTAAAAGAAAATGGAACCCAAATTCCTTCGAGGTCTTCAACCCCTTAATCCATGTGCAGAGTTAAATCATATTCCTGATAGTACCAAACAACTTCGTTTGGGTAATGTCAGCCCCACGGTAGGGAATGGGTTCGAAAAGAATCCCCTAGAGTGCATAAATTCATTTGGAAGTAATAGGGAAAAAAGCGAAATTCATGTAACCGTACTGAAGGGGATGAAATGATATAAATATATGAAGTAGCGATAGATTCAGTGGAGGTGAACGAGAGTACTAGGTATTCCTCTCATAAGAAAAAAAAAATCTGAATTTTTAAACTTTTCCTGTAGAAGACAACTTTTTCGTTTTATTTTAACTGGGGAAGAGTGGTGGAGGGTCCTGATCAATAGGACACAGGAGAGAGATTTTGTTGCAAGACCCTATGAATTCAGTGGATTCAAAATGAATTAGTAAGGAAGCAAGTAATTAAGGACGTAAATTAGTAAAAAGTAAGTACATCATACTATTATATTTAATTTGTACGATGCTTTTTTTCCATAGATGGGTTAAGTATGCCTAAAGTTCACTCATTCATTTCAAGAAATCTCTCCGAAGCTAGATGAAGTTGTCTACAGAGGAAAAATAATATATGGCATATGTCAGCATAGTGAAGAGGTAAAATCAAAATACCCATGATTGCTAATATAAAGATTATCAAATTTTCACAGCATGCGAGTGTCTGTATCGTTTGACCCTTAACTCCACAAAGCCCATTCCTATGCCTAAATAAAGGAAATGTGGTGTGTGTCTCAAAGTATTTGCCAAAGAAATGATTTTGCAAGTTGGAAGTGAATTACCTGTAGTAAAAAAAGGGAGGGAGGGGGGGATGGCAATAAACTGAAAACTGCCTCGTAGAAAGAAAGAAAGAAAAAAAAAAAAGAGGAGGGAGAGTTATGAAAGAAACTGGTCAGATACATTATAATCTCCACCATAGAGCGGAAGTCATAATACCGCAGTTATTTTGCTTAGCTTTTAACTGCTTATGAGTTACCTTATCTGAATAATGTAATATTCTTGGGAGCTAGATAAAAAAACAACGACTAAAATTTGACCATCTAGAGTGTTTTCGACCTGTGAACATTTTTGATCTATTTCAGTTCAGTATAATCGTCTGGCGTTAGTGTGAACAAAGACTTTTTCACGAACGCTATAAAAAAAATAAAAAAAAAGGTAAAAACAATTAAACAATCGCGAAAATAAGCAACAGGAACAAATGACAACATGGGGAAGGAATCACAAGAACAAAGTCACCTGACGTTATGTTAAACTAATTCATTATATTTAACGATGGCAGAAAGAGAGTGAACAGAAGTGAACTGAACATAACAGTATGTTTGAGAGTGAAAGGAAATACCTGCTAAAATCGTCTGGAGTTAAATGGCATCAATTTCCCATCCTCGACGATCAAAGTAAAATGAGTGAAAAAATATATACACAGGATATTGTAGGAAGGAGAAAATAATACTGGAGTATAAATATCTGGAATGAGTTAGAAAAATACGGCGATCGCAGAAAGAGAGCTAAAGAATATACGTTTTGAAAAGCTGAGGCAGAAAGGAAGAAAAGATGAGAGAAAATAAAAATCCATGGCGTTAGTGAGAATAAAATACCAAAGTTCAACGATCGCAGTGGGAGGGGTGAAAAACCTGAATAAGAAAAAAGAAAGTGAGAAGCACAAAGGAAGGAGAGGGAGAAGGGATCGAGATCTGAGCCTGCAGGGAGAGTCTGAAAGGAGGGTAAAATTTGTGGGTGCTTATTTTCCCTTCTTTTCCTTTTTCTGGTGTGTATCATTTTTGAATTTTTATGTTTCGGCCAGTGTGTGTGTGTGTGTGTGTCTGTGTGTGTGTGTGTGTGTGTGTGTGTGTGTGTGTGTGTGTGTGTGTGTGTGTGCAGGCTTGAATTTCCTCCGTCCGTGTTTGGATTTTTTTATCTGGTTCTTTTCATTTTTCTCTGAGCTGGTGGGCGTTTTTTTTCCATGCATGTTTTTCATGACTTGACGTTTTTGTATGGCCATGAATACCTGATGTATGTACGCTGTATGTGTGTGTCCATTTATTTGTCTACCTGTGTGTGTGTGTGTGTGTGTGTGTGTGTGTGTGTGTGTGTGTGTGTGTGTGTGTGTGTGTTTTATTTTCCGCTTTATTTGTGTGACCTAAAAGTTGCTCTACGTGCCAGTAATTCTTTCCGTGTTTTTACTATTCTTTTTCTTCAGGGGGCCGAGGAAGGGGGGACGGTGGAAAGGACAATCCTATTTTTAAGTTTCGATCTTTTATCACTGTTACCTTACTTATGGCATCCTATGTATTTATTTGGGTTATTTTGCTAATTTCAACTGTATATATTGTGTGGATTATGCATGATGATTTTTCTTATGTGTAATTTTCAGACGTAGAATCATCGCCTGGAAAAGCCCGTCCCGTCTGACATTCACTAACGTTTTTCGGAGACGAGGTGCTTTGCTCCCTTAGACTTTCACGACTTTGGCGAAGCTTCATATTAAGGACCTGAATCTGCTGCTTGGCGCCTGGAGACTGCAGGAAATTGGGTCCTGAAGCTTGCCCGTCTCTCTAGTAGTTTTCTACTCATTCATTTCTCTTATGGGAAAAAGTCGCATGGGTGCGTGATATTGATTTCTTTTTTTCTTTTTTTTTTTTTTGTCATACGCACGCGAATCAGTGCTGGTCATCACAGTTTGTTCTACACAGAAGAAAGTGCCTAACAACATAAGGTGCAGAGCAATGTTTCCCAAACTTTGTTGGCCGCGTCCCTGAACACAGATTTTTATTTTTTTTTTTTTAGCCTGGTGATTCTCAGGGTGGAAACATTATTTCAGTGTTTTTTTCATTTAGTACTATCCCAAAAAATTATTGGATAAAATGTAATGGACAGCCTAAAGTAAAATTCTGTAAAATGGATTGAATAAGTTTTACTGAATTTTACTTTAATCTAATAATCGGTAAATTTCGATATTACTTATGTTGATCGAAGAAACTGAAAGACACAATTTCATGTAAATATATTTTATTTCACAACTATTTTCCTGTTCTGGAGTCTCAATGACGCTTTATTATTCCAAAATTGTGATGTAAGTATATTTGTACTATTTTGTACTTTTGACATTATTTTTAAATCTTATTTTTATAATTATTTTTAAAAACCATCCCTCGATCCTCAGGAGTATCCCTGCGACCCTGATTTTGGGTCCCCACCATGACTTTGGGTACCTCTGGTGTAGAGAGATTGTTGTGAATATTGATCCATTACTAGAACTACGGTTAGAGGACTGTCAGATGGAGAGTATCTGATCCTAATGAATGCAGTGTCCAAAGCGAAGCTAAAAGAGGCAAGAAAAAAGAACAGTGCGAGAGTTAGTGATAGTGAAAAAAAAAATCAAACTGAAAAGTTCTACAGCAAGACAGTGTTGGATGAATAAGAGGAAATGATAGGGTAGATAGGGTGTATGAAACAGGAAACGATTGTCAGAAAACTTGTGGCGAGCATACAGAGAGTACTTCATTATGAAAGCTAAATGTATATCTAGCAATGCAGTGCTGTCGGATAGTAAGAAAGGAACTGTATGGTAAGATGAGGAAGCGGAATGGCCAGTGGAAGAGAAGAAAGAGATAAATTTAATCGATGCACACAAGGAATATGGACTTAAATGTAGGCTTGGGGAGCCTTTCATAGCAAGAAGCATGTAAAGAGAATAGTAAAGAAACGCGAAATCAAGAGAAATGAAGGACCCGGAAAAAAAAAAATTCCTTTAATGACAGAAATCAGTTGTGGATAGAAGTAAGCGGTTGTAGGAACAAGCAGGAGAATAGCTGGGAATGTGTTATGGATCAAAGTGCATTGATAATAATAATAATAATAACAACAACAATAGTAATAATAATAAGAAAAAGAAGATGAAGAATAGTAATAATGAAAATAATACTAATAGTAATAACAATGATAATAATAATAATAATAATAATAATAATAATAATAATAATAATAATAACAACAATAATAATAATAATAATAATGATAATAACAATAATAATAATAATAATAATAATAATATAAGAAGACGAAGAAGAAGAAGAATGATAATAAGAGTAATAATAATAATAATAATAATAATAGGCGATAAATGAAGTAAATGGAACGACTACTTTGAATAAGAGAGAATGGGGAAGACGGAAGAAGAACGGTGGTAAATATAATTGTGTTTGAAAGGACATAACAGAGGAAGAAGGTGGCCATGCATGTCAGATTAGAAGTGAAAAAATGCTGACCAAATACTAAAGAATTTGAAGACAGTAGGTATAGAAGAGATATATGAAGAAAAATTATAAAATATAGTAGAGGAATCGGAGTGCACTTAAAAACGTGACAACAAACCTGGATACGTGGGATTTTACAGTATCAGTGGAGTGGATGAATATTGTAATTCTGCTCTTGTTGAAAGCTCAACGTGCCTGAAATGAGTGGAGAAATTATGATGGAATTAGTCTTCTGAGCATCGTGGGTAAGTGAATAAGTTATACGAAAGGTCAGTGATAGAGAAAGTAAAATACAAACAGGGGATTATTTCACATGTGTCCAAATATAAATAAATTAAAATCTTAGATAGGGGGTCTATTGGAGGAGAAGGGTCTGACTGCGGGACCCTGACGCACCTGTGGATACCCCACTGAATACAAGTCAGAAGACGTAGTGAATGAGGAACATGATAGTTTACGGAGTGGTTGGAGATGTGTTGACCAGCTTTTTGAAGTAGTATGTGATGCGTAAAGCTGATGAGGGAAGCAATAGATTTATGGCATTTATGTATTTAGAAAACGTAGATAACAGCGTGAATAAAGAGGAAATATGGAAGGCTGTACGTATGTATAGTGCTATATATAAACCAGTCAGTGCTGAAAAGAGTTATTTTGATGCAACAAACCGTGTGTATTAGTAGACAAATGCATGGGCGAGTGCTTTGCAATGAATAGAAATAGTGGTGTGTGCGTGTGCGTGTGTGTAATACCAACGAGATTATCCAATACACACACACATACACACACAGAGAGAGAGATATATACAGTATGTATATATATATATATATATATATATATATATATATATATATATATATATATATATATATATATATATATACAGAGGGAGAGAGAGAGAGAGAGAGAGAGAGCGAGGGAGGGGAGGTCAAAGCACGATATACGGATGAAGGAGTGAAACTGATGAAGAGAGAGGGGAGGGATCTTTGTAATTCTCTTGTATGCAGGTGATGCTGTGCTGCTGGGTAATGGAGAAAAAGGAATATTCGCAAACTGGCTAAGAGTTTTTTGATTACTTGTGAATGACGAATTCTGATAGTAAATGTAAATTAACAGCATAATAATAGCTGTTGTGAGAAGGTGACTGACACGGCAATTAACTGGTGAACGGAAAAAACAAGAAATGGTGTAAAAGTTTGTCTTTTCACTACGATAAAGTCTTTTTCCTCTTATCTTTGCTGTCTCCAGACGGTTTTGCTTAGCTCATGTGAAACCATAAATTGTGAATGAGTGAAGGCAAGCTATACCTTACTCACTCTGTTCTAAAGAAGACACTATTGAGCTAAATAATCTTTTGGTGGGATTAGTTGGAAATATGATATACTCTACGGAATCTCGTGGAAGATGTTAAATACTTAAGTGTAGCGATAAAAATGAAAAGTGAATGTGGAAAGGAAATGAGAGTGTAGTGGCCAAAGGAAGTAGGCTAATGTGGCTGGAATTATGAAGGCATTATACGGAATCAAGGTCTGAGTGCGGAGATTGCCCAGAGAACTACATGAAAGTGTAACGAGTACAGCTATGATATGGGAGTAAGAAGTAGGAATTGCCTGAATATACCAGAAAATAAGTAAATATATAAATAATCAATCAATGAATCAGTCAATCAAAAGTGAGAGCAATACAAGTAAGACGCTTAAGAAATTCATGCTGTATGCGTTGCGTACATATGACAATACATATAAAGTTTCTTGAATGATGTGTAGTAAATCAAATCAAGCAGCAGAAGCAGGGAACTGGGAATATATGGTCACCCTGAGAGAATGGTCGTGAAAAGGGTATATATAAGTGAGTCTGTGGGCAGGAGTGACGTGGAGAGCCAAGATGAAGTGATAAATGAGTATGGACGCTGACGAAACAAAATAATTAAAAAATGAATGAAACGGATGAATGAAGCTTGTATGAAATTGAACATGAAAGGTTGTCTATACCCAACAGCCATTATGAGAAATACATGTGTGTGTGTGTGTGTGTGTGTGTGTGTGTGTGTGTGTGTGTGTGTGTGTGTGTGTGTGTAACTTTAATCCTGTGTCGTCTGTCTCACTGTACATTCAATGGACAGTTTTCCAGCGTATGTGCGCTCACTTTCATGTTTCTGGATCGATCCTTACATCAGTGAAAAATATGGAAGAAAGAAAGAGAGAGAGAGAAAAAAAAACATGAAGAAGACTAGCGAAGATCAGACAAAGGGAGCAACGAACCTAAGGAACCAAGTTACTTGTATACGGAGAAACTAAAGAGACAGGAATATGTAAAAGTGTATTTCAATGATACTGTATAATGGTTTCATGTATTTAGTCGACATGATTTTACAAGCTCTTGTCTTGTGTGTTTGTGTAGGGGCGAGAGGTCATAAAAATTTCTCCTGTGTCTTTAAGGAGCCTTTCATTTTTTAGTTGTTTATTTAAATGTCAATATTTGGTGGTAGGTGGTGTCGACCACCATTCACTCACTTGATGTAGTCGTGTTTACCTCTTCCTCCACTTTAATCATTCTGTTTCTGTGTCTCTCCTAATCTTTTGTTATTTCTTCTATCCTTCTCACTTTTTATTATCTAGTAGGTTACTCTTCTTTCCACCTCAGGTGGTTCCACACTCAATGACCAGCCTTTCGGCTTCCTTTAATACAGGAAACAATTCACAACATTGGGAGGTAACCTTAAAATCAAATAACGGGATGTTATAGAGCTTGCTATGGTGCCCCTGCCAACTGAAAGGAGAGACGGAAACCAAACTTCCACTCTCTTCCCAACACCTCTATGTTACGAGGCTCTGTCTGCCGCAAGGGAACATCGGTTTACAGAATGGGAAAGCCCTGTAGAAAGGGGGGTGGTTGCCTGCCTGCTCGGCCAGACAAAAATGGGTTATTTAGCGACAACAACCATAGTCAGAAATTGTAGCCTACCTGTGGTCGACGGGTCTCCTCGGTTAGACCGACTGGGGTTAAGCAACAGCAACAGCATTTGCCAGTATTTCAACTCTGATGTGTTACATTGTTGTGGAAATGTGTGCATGATTTTTTCTGTGCTTTATATGTGCCTTGCTGGTACTAGTTATATTGTATGAGTATATTGTGAATAATTATTGCATTTGATGCGTGTCGTATTGCTTTGTTTAATCTATCTATCTATCTATATACCTAGGCTGCTTCCCCCAAGGAAAGGGTGAATTATTTGTGGGGCTGGCAAGTTTACACGGTATGAACTGTTTTTATGGGCTGTTTTCATTTGTGTGTCGGCAGGGAGAGGGGGAACGAATTTCTTAGGTGATAATTTTTCTTTAGATATTTTCATGGTTTTGTGTGGACATTGATTCCACACACAGAAAGTTAATAAGTCTTTTTCTATTTATTCATGCATATTTGTGCAAGTGAAAATCAAGTCTTTTTCTTTTTATTTTGTAACTCTTTCATAGGGCTAAAAGGGGATAGAAAAATATTGTATATGTGTGTGTGGGTTGGGTGGGAGATGACATTCCCGTGGGTGTCATATTTTTTCACCTTATATGTTTTGTGTTGGTGTTTTGTTTTTGTACGACATTGTGTGTTTTTGCTAATAGTTGTGTTAGTTAATATGTTACTTTCTGTTATGCTGTGTGGGCTTGAGTTTCACTTGTGTGCCTGTAACTGTTTTGCTTTTTGTTCTGTGTAGTGATGAAATTCTTTGTGTGTGTGTGTGTGTGTGTGTGTGTGTGTGTGTGTGTGTGTGTGTGTGTGTGTGTGTGTGTGTGTGTGTGTGTGTGTGTGTGTGTGTGTTTTACCTGGATATCGTACTGGCACGCGTGTTCTAGTTTCTCCCGCTTGTTTTTGCCGGTGTTGCCCGTTTATCAGTTGTGTATGGCCGGTTGGATCCGTTGTTAGTGTAATGCTTTGTGTGTGTAGGGTTGACGCCACGCTCTGTTGTGCTATATGTGGGTGGAAGGGTGGGATAAAGAGGATATTCTGTACACTATGGGGGTGAGAGTAGGGTGGGGAGGAAATACTGTGCCCTATAAGGGGGTGAGGATAGGGTGGAGAGGATTACATACCGTATGGGGATGCGGTAGGATTGAGAGGATATACTGAATTCCACGCCTAGGTGAGGGTAGGATAGAGACGAAACATTGTACTCTAATTGGGGATAAGGATAAGGTGAAGAGGGAGTACTATGCTCAATATACTGTAAGGGAGAGGGAAAGATAGGAAGGAAGTACTGTAGATCATATAAGGGTGAGAGAAAGATTGAGAGGAAGTACTGTGCTCCTAATGGGATCAAGGGTGAAATGGAGAAGAAGTACTGTGCTCTATATGGGGATGAAAGTAGGACTGAAGAGAAACACTGCTCTATACGTTGGTAAGGGCAAGATGGAGAGGAAAAACTGTGTTCTATAAGGGGATGAGGGTGGGATGGGGAGGAAATGCTGCACTCTATGGGGTGAGAGTGGTGAGGATGAAAGACCTACCACTGTGCTCTACGTAAGGATGCAGATGTGAGAGGGGGTGGATATATACTGTGCTGAATATGGGGGTCATGGAAAGGTTAATGGAATTCTGTTCTCTGCGCTGTATGAGACAGAGGGTAGAGTGGAGGAAATGGTAAGGGTGATGGGTAGGAAAATGTACTATGCTTTGCACTATATATAGAAGGATGAGGATAGTGAGCAGACAGAAGTGATGTGTGTGTGTGTGTGTGTGTGTGTGTGTGAGAGAGAGAGAGAGAGAGAGAGAGAGAGAGAGAGAGAGAGAGAGAGAGAGAGATCCGTACAGTGCACTGACGACATGAAAAAAATAATGTGTTCAAGTACTGGATACTGATAGTGCGGTGGAATGTTAAGAGGGAATAAAAATGAGTAAATGAAGAGTCAAAGGAATAATTAGAAATTAATGTGGAGGAGGAAAGTTTGTAAAATAAAAGGAATGAAGAAAGGTGTTCGTACACAAAATGGAGACACAGGCCACATGCATATCACGGTGCCCTTACTATGGTCAGACTTCAGTGGTAAAAATACTAGGTTTACATCCAGGAGAAAAGGTAATAGAGCAAAAGACTTTCATCCTTTGTATCCGCTGATAATCTGTGGTACAACTCCTCTCTCTCTCTCTCTCTCTCTCTCTCTCTCTCTCTCTCTCTCTCACGTAGAAGATAGGTTCAATATATTTCATTTATTTATCACTTTCGTACGTCTCAGTGAAATGTTGAAGATGACTCGCGGGCGGCTTCGCTGCTTTCACTTTAATCCTTTTGATAACAATGTTAAAGAATTCATCTGTTCTAGAGAATTTGTTAATACTAAGTTTAACTGTTTACTTTAATGATTCCTACTCCATAACTTTAAGGTCAGCAGTTTCCTGTTCACACGAAAACTCATGTACTTTACTGTGTCGTTAACCACTACTGTAAATACTGTGCCGAACAGATGAACTTGTTATGTTGTGGCAATTTCTTTATGTCTGCTACCTATCCTCGATTTTCATTCATGAATGTTCCGATTCCATTTTCCATGCTTGTCGCATTTTACAGGTATTTTAGGACCCTTTACGAATTGTACAGTAATTACTGTCTCTTCATTTATTTTTACTGACACTGGACTTACTTTCCTCATATTCTGACCGTATGATAGTGCTTTATTTTGTGAAGTATTTTTTCCTCTATTTCTGCATAAGTGTTAAATATATTATTCCTTAACACCTATCATTAGTAAGTATGTCAAGCAGATTTTTTTTTTTTTTTTACGTTGGCATAATACGAATATATTCTTTCACAAGCTGAATTTTTCACGATTGTCCACTTTCCTACACTTCAGGTCATTAATGGGCTTTGACAGCATGTTATCCAGGTTAGTAAATATGTCAGTACGTTTTAAAAATTTATCAACATCACACCATCAAGGAAGTACTGTAGAGTCCTCGCTTTGCATTTTAAAGTGTTCAGTACATTTCTAAATACAACACTGACCTTTAAATATTACCTGCAGTCCGAGCTGACATCTGTTACTCTACTGAACCAGTACTCCTATATCTTTTTTTTTTTTCTTAAATAAAATACTTGTCAGCTCTGGAATATTTTGTGATTATGTATTTCTTTGCTGACATAACTTGAACCTACACAAGCTACCCCCACTTCCGCCAAAGGACGTCATAAATATCTGTCTTATCACTATCAAACGATTCTAATTAAGTTTCCAATGGCGAATTATACTGATGTACCTGATGAAAGCTGACTCCAACTCATCCATGAATAAAATCGTTAAGTAGACCAGTCGGGAACCAAAGTTCACGTAATACTTCATGTCTTCTACGTCTGAACTTCCACTGCTGGCCTAAAAGATTTTTTTAGCTCTATTAATTTTACGTGTCGGGGAGAAAAGTGCCGAATATGCCCTAAGTATGAAGCAGACACAGTGAAGCAGATGCCGAACCTTTGTGTCTAACTGTGCGAACGATATAGTTAACGAAGAAGCAACAATTAGGAAGTGAGCAGTTGACTTTGCTCTGTCACTAACCTTTGACCATTTTTTTTATCGAATTATTTCATTGCTGGCTGACCCTCACTACTTCCATGAAGTTTCTGTCAAACTGGGTCAAAACGGCTTGAGTTTACCTTGTCCGTGACCTTGCCCTTCGATATATTGTTCTCAAGATCGAATACATTCATCTGTGGCTGACACTTAATTCTTCCACCAAGACTGTCGTAACTTGATTTATACTTTTGGGTTGTAAGACATGCCCTGTGGTATTCAGCTTTGACTGATTGTTTTAAAAATCGTATGACTACATTATATCCTTACAACAATTCCTTCCATCATGTGTGGTCAAACTGGATAAAATGATCTTCATCGTTAACCTATTGTTCAAAAAATAATATGCAAACTCCTAGCTGAACATCAGCCTTTCCACCAAGGTTGGCCCAGGATGAAATGAAACTGTTTTAGTTTTTTGTTCATACACAGACGCACACAGGTCGAAGTTAACCTTGCCTGTAACTTTGGCCTTTGGCTAATGGTTATCTAAATCGATTTCTTCATCCTTAGTTTACCTTCAGCCATATCCCCAGTTTGATCTATATCGGATCAAAGTTTTTGGTTAAATTGACCTTGCCATATAACCTTGGCATTTGGGCTTGCCTTGTGATCGTTTCCTTTGGCTAATTGTTCTCAATAATAAATCCGTTCATCCTCTCCTTACTCTGCAGTGTTCCAAACCCTAGTTTCAAATCGGATAAAACCATTTGAAGTTGTTTTTGGCATGTGATCTTGACCTTTGACCTATCATGTTTAGAAAAAAAAAAAAATCACCCCTTAATCGACCCACCAAACTTGAGGCAAGCAAAAAAAAAAAAAAAAAATGCTTTGGTTCCACAGTTCACACCCAGACACACATGGGCTGAACTTTGACTTTGTTCCATGTCTTTGACCTTTCACAGAATGTACTCATAGGTAGATTTCTTCGTTCTTGTCTTCCCTTCTACCAGATCAACAAGTCTACATTGGGCCCAAGTTCTTTGTGTTAATTTTACCACATAATTTTAACCTTTGACCTCTGTTTTTCAAAAGAGGAGGGTTAGCCATTTGGTTTATCCTCAACTCTTCCACTAAGTTTTGATAAAATCGAGTCGTAACTGAGTTATGTTTTATAATCTGGTGGCTTGCGTCAAAAATCACACTTACCGTTACACGGCTGATAAAAGCACCATCTTCTCGTATGAGGCTAGTTCTGGACCTACTAAAATATATTACACTAGGATCCGACCAGAGAATTTAAACATTTCCAAGTGGAACACAAAATTTCATACGGTCAACATCTATGAAGATGCTTGATGGGCGCACCCACTCCATCCATTATCCAATCAAGAGAAATTCCCTGGCACTTCAGGAAGCCTCAGTGCAAGCTAATGACCAAGAAGGACAAGAAGATAAAAGTGCTTCAGAACAATTTGGCACTCTTTGGCCAGCTATACATTGTTATGCAGCGCCATGAGAGTGACTTGGATGAATTGTTTGCGGACGAGATACAGTCCTTCCCTCCTTCCCTCTCAGGCTTTGGTAAGCTTCACCTGCCAGGCACGAAGTATGACCTGCTGCAGTGTGTTGAGCAGCCTGAGCGATTACAACCACCTTCAACCTATGACTGCATAGTCTTGGATGGAGCCGTCATCGTTCACTGTCTGCCCACAGTTAGTATCAATATCTTTGACAAGTATGCAGATGTGATTTTTATTCCTTTACCTGAAGAAGCAACTGCAGGATACCAAGAGTTTGGATGTTGTCTGGGACACATACATCCCAGAGAGTTTGAAGAAGTCCACCCGCGAAAAGAGAGGCAAAGGTGTGCACTGGAAAGTGTCTGGCCAGACCAAGTAACCAGGCAAATGGATGGATTTTCTCTGTGATCCAATGAATATGAAGAAGCTGTTTGCCATTATGACATCCAATAATGAAGTTCAACTGACGATCAGCCGGAGATGTGTGTCACATCAGGACATCAACTATTGGTTCCAGCATCAGCATGAACAACTGCAGTCATGAGGAGGCAGACATCAGGGTGGTGGTCCACATACTGCATTGCTGGAGCAGGGTGCAAAGACTGTCCATGTGCGCACTGTGGACACTGATGTTATAGTCATCTTTTAGGCTATTCTATGATCCACTCATGACTCAGCCTTTGATATCTAGATGGCTTTCGAAGTGGACAAAAATTACAGATTTTACCACAACAATTCCAATATTAGAAACCTGGGGGAGCCAAAATCTCTAGCCCTGCCTGAGTTCCACGCGTACTATGGTTGCGACACAATATATGCATTCAATGGTAAGGGTAAGAATTCAGCCTGGCGGGATTGGCAGGTCTATGACAATGCCAAAGAGATATTTGTCTGCCTGGCTAAGCATCCCTTCCAGCTGCTGGATGCCAACTGTGAACCATTCCAGAAGCTCGAGAAACTGACTGTTATCCAGTATGACAAATCTCGTCCTCTAAGCTTCGTCAGTGAGACAAGAAGAAAACTCTACTGCCACGAGAATCGAGCGATGGAGAAACTGCCACCAACCCAGGATGCGCTGCTTCAGCATGTAAGATGGACAGTGCATCAAGCAGGAATCTGGATGACCAGCAAACAAACTCAGGAAATGATTCCATCTCCACAGGACTACGCCGGGACCAAGGAGTCAGGGCCATAGGTGCCAGTTTGGGTGACAATTCCAGAGGTCTCCAGAGCACGCAGAGAGCTGATCAAATGCTCTTGTAAAGGAAACTGTTTTACCTGCAAATGTGGTAATGCAAATCTGGACTGCTCACCACTTTGCAAGTTCAAATGTAAAAAATAGACATCATGCACAGCACAATGCCACAGCAACAGTTGTTAAGACATCGTAATGCTTAGTGAGTAAAACGAACTAAAAAGTCATTGGGGATGTAATAATTAAACATTATTTGTACATTAATTCTACCTCAGCAACAGATTTCAAATATGGGACCGCTACCATCTTAACTATTTAATCATATTAGCATTGGGTGCTTTTTACTTCCATGCGAAGATGGATGTTCGTCCTAAATTTCACATTTAGTAAATAAATCCTTGACTTAAACTCTTTGGCCATAAAGCCAAATTGCCAGTAATTTACACTTATACTGGTACTTTAATAATATGAGTGAATGAGTGAGTGTTTGATGTTTAATGCCGTATATACTCAGCATTTTTTCAGCTATATGACGGTTGTGTCTGCTTGCGACAGGACGGTGCTTCCAACCGCTGTTATACAGGAGTGCCACCCTGGGAGGGCATGTCAGGGACACGGTACATGCGTCCCTTCCCGGTCACATTATACTGACACCAGGCTGACCAGTCCCCCCTCTATCCTCTTAATGCTGCGCGCCAAGTGAGGGAGCAAAGGGTGCCATTTTTAAAGTCTTGGGTATGACTCGACCCGGGATTGAACCCGGGTCTACCGCTTGCATGGCAGAAGCACTACCAACAGGCCACTGCAGCTCAGTCTTTGATAATGTCAGAGTAATGCTCAGATACATCAACTTTCCAAATCTTGAAAGCAATCTGGTCTTCTTATGACTCTAGAAATCAAGAATTTTGACTTTTTTCTTTCACATTTTTCGTTGATATCGATATTCTTGCAGTTTGGTGTTTACATGGATATGTTTCTGGGGGCTCCTATGCTAAAACTACATGTTAGGTGTCAAGGATGCATCATACCAAAAATTGTGCTTCTATCCGCCGAGTAACTAATTTTACTAAGCCACTTCGCTATAATACCCACACGCACACACACACACACACACACACACACACACACACACACACACACACACACACACACACACACACACACGAGCGAGCGAGCGCGAGCGAGCACTGCACCAGCAGCAATACATGTTTGCATTTCTAAGGCAGAGGTGAGTTCATCCGTAAAAAGAAACGACAAATTCAATATAAATAAAATAAATTCAATGTAAATAATGTACGAATACTCTCTTAGCAGAAAATGTAAAGACAATGATCGTATGAACACTAGGAAATTATGTCCGGAGGAGTGGGGTGAGGTAGAGAGTCTGGGATATCCGGAAGGACACAACTTACAAATGTTCTCAACAGTAAGTCCGTAGGTCCCATGTATCAAGTGAAAAGACAAAAATCATGAAAGTGCCTTGCAAAGAACCAGGTGCAAAAAACTAGGAAAGTTAATCGCCCCTTGACAGGTATGTTATCAGTCGCTTAAAATGACGGTAAAACTGTTAAGATGCTCACATGTAGACACACACACACACACACACACACACACACACACACACAGTAAATGTGTAGTTAAAGTGTTTCAGCAAGTTATAACCAATCATATCGATTTCAGACTAGACAATAACCTTCTTTGTTTGCTCCCATAAGTTTCTTGTTAGTAGAGCGAGTATATAAAAAAATAAATTACTTCATTAATAAAACACAGTCATAATATATCAAAACTTGCTAGGCGATGGATTGAGGGAGAAATCGAGGGAGAAGCAAGAGGGAAGACGAAGATAAAGGAAGAGAGAGATATAGGGAGGAGAGATAGGATGGGTTATGCAAATGCTGTGAATACATTTGTACACGTCTGTAGATGTGTAGGTGTGTGCATGTCTATATGAACGTGTGGGCGTGAGTATGCAGGAACCCATGTGCATAAGTATGTATGTTTATGTCCACGCGCTTGTCGACTTTATATTCTTCAGTGCAATATATTAACAGCATTTAATACACTACTAAATGAATACCGTGCAATCCTTTGACACAGGTTTTTTTTGTAATAATGGATACTCTGCTTAAGCAGGAAATTTCACAAATTTCTACATTTCTGTATCCATCTACAGACTTGCAATTTGAAAGCCATAATATTACTCTAAATGTGGATGCAATGCACTTTAAAACTGTTTCATACTATTCTCTGGTAACCATTTCGAAGCAGCTGGATGTGATATATGCCTCTGTAACGTCAGCAGAGTAGAACTTGTGTATTTTTAGACCTTCGTTAGAATTTAATTTCTGTGTCAGCTGCGTCAACAAGTTGGAAAAAAAAAAAAAACTCTTGTCTGTATCGTTTTTATGGTTCTTGCTTATCCCCGATCCTCCTGACCAAACAGACCCGTCGACTACAGATAAGCAATTAATTCTGCGAGGTCATCCTATAGATACAGTACAGTACATACACAGTGTAGAAAACCAGCGTCCTCTTATGGTAGACAGCTCCTCGCCTTAGTTGAACCAGGGTACCTTGGGTGAAACGAAGTTGCTGCAGAGGCCATTCAGTAACCAAACCTCATATTTCCCTGCAACTCGTTGTGAGGAAGGATATTGTATGTGTACAGGTGGAATACAATCTCTCTCTCTCTCTCTCTCTCTCTCTCTCTCTCTTTCTGTAGTTTTGTTGATTCCAACGATTACACCATAGGGCTTCAAAAGTAATCACTCACTGTATATCCTTGTCTACCGCAATGAGATGGACCCCTATTTATGCCCGCAGCTATACACTCGCTAGTCATAGTTTCCGCTCACCCTCTTATCCTGCCTCCTGGCTGAAGGGAAGTGAGAGCTAGAGCTGCACAGCGAATGAAGACCTCTTGTCCAATGTCCAGGTGGCCATTAGAGATTTTGTTAAACTACACGAGGAACAGTTTGGGTGCTGGAGTAATGGCATCGATATAATTAGGCGGTTCACCTGTCTGGTTATACAAATGCCCCTCAACTACTTCCCTGTTCCCTAAGTGGAGGATGGCGGACTGTGGGACAAGGGCAACTTATGCTTGCTCGTGTAGTCCTCCAACTTCACGTTTCAGATAAATCTATGACTAAAAAAACAACAACTACTACCACTACTACCACCACTACTACTATTACTACTACTATTATTATTACTTCTAGTAGCACTACTGTTACTACTACTACCACCACTAGGCCTAATACTAGGAACAGTCGGTGAGGATACTGTTACTCGTGCAGTCTACAAGAGCTCCAGCCTATTAAAAGCACTGCAATGATCGCGGAATGTGTTTAGAGAGTGACCAGGAATGTACCTCAATATTCTAGACATAACTGAACTTCTAGAAAACTCTGACATAGAACAATCTCTGACATATCACTTTTTTTTCATTTCTCGATAATGCCTCTACCTCCAGCGGGGCATGACCTACCGCTCCATAAACACCCCAAATCACTGATCACACCGTCGAACCTGTAATATATTTCAGACTTTACAGGCTCGAGGGGGGGGGCTTGGAGGTCAGGGGATGGAGGGGGACGCGGACTGATGATGATGGTAGTCCTCGGCGGCATAAACTGACGGAGAATGGTGCATCTTGTCTGATTTACGGGGGATAAAAACGGGTTGTGAAGCGGCACTGTGAATCCCCCCCACCCCACCTGTGACGGACAGTGTAGTATGTCGACTTGGCGACACCATATATACAGTATATATATATTTTTTAAGCGAATATTTTTTTGCTCTTGTGGTGTGTGTGTGTGTGTGTGTGTGTGTGTGTGTGTGTGTGTGTGTGTGTGTGTGTGTGTGTGTTCGTGTTTTTCTATTCCAAGATCCTGCTCACTGTGATGGAACACTGGAAAACTAGGGAGATGATGATGATAATGACGATGGTGGTGGTGAAGCTAATGATGACAATGATGATGATGAAGATGATGACTTAGTTGGCACACACACACACACACACACACACACACACACATATGCATTAGATGTATATATAAATCTATATCTATACCTACCGGTATCTCTCTCTCTCTCTCTCTCTCTCTCTCTCTCTCTCTCTCTCTCTCTCTCTCTCTCTCTCTATTTATCTATCTTTCTATTCATATCTATATCTATCTATCTATCTATCTATCTATATTGATTATGTAACAAATTTAATGCAAATACATCAAAGGCCGTCATCAAAGTAAGCGAAGCCATTCTTGAAGTCGAGGAACACAATTACATGGGGCAAATACCTAAACTAATGAAAGACCATGATAGGAAAACAAGAAGAAGGATTACCAATAGATAGAAAGCTTTCGATAAACATAGAGAAATCACAAAAAGTAGCTTGCCAGTATGCATGGAACGAAAAGTATATGACGAGCATAATCCCAGCCATGACGTACGGTTGTGAAACCTGGAAACTGACAAAATCGACAGAAAACCAACATATCTATTCTCAAAGAGTAACGGATAGGCAAGTATGGAAATATAGATTCATGAAAATATTAACTTGGGTGAGAGAGCAGGCTAAAGTAAAATAAATAACAGAAGTTTTAAAACAGCAGAAAAGGAGGTGGGCGGGTCATGTAGCAAGAATAAGGGATAACCAATAGAGCAAGAGGCAGACAGGCATGACTCCAGGAGATTGCGAACTTTGCAGAATAAGACACGGCAATAAGCGGAGAGACGAGATAGAGAAGTTTGCAAGCAAAACCTGGCTCAGTCATG
This sequence comes from Coenobita brevimanus, assembly GCF_032717465.1. Lineage (NCBI taxonomy): Eukaryota > Metazoa > Arthropoda > Malacostraca > Decapoda > Coenobitidae > Coenobita > Coenobita brevimanus. The sequence continues at coordinate 1,902,131 of NC_137018.1, read as the reverse complement.
GAATTCGTGGAAAAAGTTGGGGGAAGCCTTTGTTCAGCAGTAGACTTGAAATGGCCTTTGATCACACACACACACACACACACACACACACACACACACACACACATCTATATATATACCTAGGCTGCTTCCCCCAAAGAAAAGGGGGTAGGCGAGACAGGACGACACACTCCCAATTTATTCATCCACACACACACATTCATTCGCATCTTAACCCCAAGGGGAGAAGTGACAGATGCTCACCACACCACACTGCACGAGGGTCAGCTGTGCAGTGCAGTCAGCGGCATCCGCAGCAGGGCCTGACAGCAGTGCTGGTTTACCCCTACCACAGCACAATGGACCCATCCCCTTACCCGCATCTGACCTGATCAGCTGATCAGAGGGAGACTATCCCCTCAGGGGTGCGTCATCATTTGTTCATTCACAATTTCTCTCCAATCATTCCTATCATGCGCAGCATTCTTCCTTGCTCAACAAACATCCCTCTCGCATCCAACGCTCTCTTCACACTGTCCATCCATCCTATTCGTGGTCTTCCTCTCAGCCTTATACCTCTCACATTCAATCCAGTTGTCTTTTTAACCAATCACTCATCATCCATTCTCTCTATCAGCGCAAACCAGCACAAGACCCTCTGCTCAACTCGATCAGCCATCTCCCGCACACTCCAGCTCTCCATCGCACTTCATCATTTCTCACTTGATCCATACGCGTCACTCCACACTACTCCTCAGACACCTCATCTCCATTACATTGAAACTTTTCCTCTCTGCTACACCCATATTCCACGTTTCAGCCCCATATAACGCAGCGGTACCACAACACCCTCATACAGCATTCTCTTTACATTCATTCTAAGGGAACGACATCTAAACACATTTTTCATTCCTTCCAGCATCTTTCCCACTTCATTCATTCTAAACTTCACTTCTGCATCTATTCTTCCATCCACAGCAACATGTGACCCTAAATACATAAAACACTCTACCTCTTCAAGCAACTAACCATTCAAAACTATATTCATTCTCCTACTATCTACCAAACTCATACACTTAGTCATTTTACTCGTATTCACATTTACTCTCAATTTCCTTCTTTCACATACCCTTCCATACTCCTCTACCAACTGTCTCAATCTCTCCTCTGAATCAGCCACCAGTGCAGTATCATCCGCAAACAGCAGCTGATTCAGATTCCATTCGCTACCATCAGCATTCACCAGACTCAGACTTCCACCAAACACTCTTGCATTCACCTCCCTTGCGATACGATCCATATAAATATGAAACAACCAAGGCGACATCACACATCCCTGCCGCAGCCCCACTCTCAAGGGAAACCAATCACTCACAGTATTTCCCACTCTTACACACTCTCTACTATTTACATAAAATCTTTTCACTCCTTTTAGCAACCTACCATCACGTCCATACAATCTTAAAACAGTCCACAAAGCCTCCCTATTAATTCTGTCATATGTTTTCTCGAAATCACACACACACACACATATTATATATATATATATATATATATATATATATATATATATATAAAGTTTATTCCGCAAAGATTTTTTTTTTTTTTTTTTTTTTTGCCTACCGACCATTGGGGCCGGATCTCCTGGTCATTAAGGCAAAAAATATATATATGTATATACATTGATACATATATACTGTACATATATGTATTCCCAAAGAACTTTATAACATATTTTTATTTGCCAACCTACTGCACACTTGCTGCTCTTTTATATCTGGGTTGGCATGTATTATGTGAATAAGCCCTCTGTAGATTTTGCTTTCATTTTCTGTGCCTGATGGCCTTTGCCTTCTTTACCTGTAAATCACTGAAATTTCAGAAGAAAAAAGAAGGCCGAGGACTGGTACACAAGGACTGAGTGAGTATCATTAAGGCAGACTTTTTTTTTTTTTTTTTTTTTTTTTTCTCTGAAATACGCTCGGCAAAAATCGGTATTATATCCTGGCCTAATTTTTAATGCTCGATAAAAAGAAATAAAAGGGAGCAAATAAAGTCCAAGGTTTTGACCAGGCAGAGAATCGAGGATAGTTTATTCCGGTTTGAGCCAGTAGTGTAAAGCCATGACCCGCCGAATTCCTTCAGGGAATTGCCAATTACTGCTCACATGCCATCTCCCTAAGTACTATATTGATTTTGTGCGATGGTGTACAGTGCGAGAATGGCGGGAAGAAGGATGCTCTGATAATTATGACATGTCGAGCAGAGTGTGGAAAAATTTGGAGACGAATAAGTTAAATCTGAATAGCATCTCTTCTTGTTGTACCCGTATGCAGTTTATTTATGGAATGTGGTTCATTGTAGCAATTTTAGCACTGTTCTATAAACCCAGCAATATGCCACATGGATACATTAGCTGTCCCTAATAACATGTAATCGCTGCATAGTTAGTACCCAGGCTGTGTGAATTAGCAAATAACAGCATACGCAGCAACTCTGTCTGATGGCGCGTGATTGCTCGACCTAAAAGAGCAGGATGAGTGCTCTTTACGCAGATTAGGGTAATGTAAAATATTGATGATAATTTTCGTCCCCACTGCTTCATGCAACGACCAATAAAAAAAAAAAATGTGAACAAGAAGGAAAACTCAGAGTGCAACACCCGCGCCCATCAATTGATCTAAGGGCAAAATATACGACTCTGCCCTGTGACCCTCACCATTGACAAAACTCTCCTAAAATTGAATCTCTTCATTTCTAACTTTTTTCTTTCCACCAACGTTGGTTCAAATCAAATCAGAACCGTATAAACAGTATATATTAATGGCAGATAGTATAATATCATGCTGTAAAGTACCCTCATCTGTGTGGGTCTCGAACCCACCTCGCTACTGCAGGCCTCGAGACCAATTGAAATGTGGGTGATAGTGAATTTAAGCTCTTCCAGTCACGATAGCTGACAAGTTGTATATAAATACTAACGGCAGGTTGAGTAACAATGGACTGTGAGTTTGAGCTCCACACAGATGAGGGTGCTTTACTGTTTAATGTTCAACTGAAAAATTAGGCATGAATGAAGTCATTCGATTCTGAGAGTAATTTGTCGACGATCTAGATCACAGAGCAAAGTCAAATAATAGGCTCTAAGACCGGCAAATGGGTGCTATTGTTATTCTCTCTGAGTGCTCCTTCTTGTTATTAAATTACGTTTTTTATTGTTTATTTAGCCATTCGAACTGTGCTCCCTTCAAGATTACTGCGTCCTGTTTTCCTTAATATCCATCTCATCAGCTGTGTCCAATTACCATTAGTATCTCATTAAATACAGTATTTATTTCGTTAGCTTCCGTTTCGATTAAGTAATTATCTTTCAAATAGCATCTTTTATTGTATTACGTAGTATTTTTATGCTTACTTGTTATATTTTAATTACGCATAGTATATGGTTACATTCTGCACCGACTTCAAGTTTTTCTTAATTCTGATTTGTCTTCTTTTCCATCATTAGCCCACAACATTTTTTTTTTTTTTTCTGCTCTTCAGAATTTCAGTTGCCATTTTCATTACCCTTTTTCTGTTATTTTCATTCTAAAATTACTCTTCTGTTTTAGTAACAGGTAATTAGGTTTCCATTACCTTCCGCATGCTGACTTACAGAACCGTCGATCGGGGGGTTAAAAAAGGATCAAATTAATCCAATCAACTTTTAAGCTTTCCAATTATCCCTGGCACGAAAGGGTAGTGAAGATGAAGACGAAAAGGGGACGTCCATCAGAGGGTGAATTATAGGATACTAATAATCGCTTTCAATTTACCTGGGTCCAACATGCAAGGCCGCTGTTGCTGTTCGAGTTCGGGTGCTTCTTACTGTTGTTCGTGATGGTGATTATTTTTACCTCTACCTTTGGGCTTCTTTTTGTAGGCGTGTGCTTATGAGAGTATGACTGGCACCATAACACACACACACACACACACACACACACACACACACACACGTTCAAACCTACTTAGTCATGATATATTGATGGGAAGACTGGATATGACTAGATAATGGTAAGTTAGGGAAATGTGCTAGATTAGGAACACACACACACACACAAACACACACACACACACACACACACACAGTTACAAATCGGTAGATATTGTACAGAGATAGACAGATTGATGGGTGGCTAGATATACAGATACATTTGATGGACACGTAAATACAGACAGATATTTAGACAGGCAGACAGACAGACAGAAAGATAGGTAGATAGATAGATAGATAGATAGATAGACAGAGAGACACACAGTTCCATAATATTATACATATTTATGCATATCTATTTATTTGTTTATATCTATTAATACACACACAAGCATGCATCGTAGCACAGGCAAACGCTTTTTAACGTACACAAAAAAATAACAGTATTTGCGAGCAAGATAGGAAGGTGGAGGAAAGTGGGAGGATGAGAGTAAAGAATATAGGCTGGCAGATGGGATGGACTGAGGGGCGGCAGGTGAACCCGGATACGGTCTCGAGGAGGTATTTTCGTCGTTCCCACTCTGATGGTTCTCTCGGGAGGCAGCGTCGGGAAAGATGTGAATATAGCGCAAATGCCAAAACTGTGTGCTCATCTTGAAACTACTTACAGTCTAAAACAACATATCAGGCCCATACGACCCAGATGCCTGACAATGTACTTAACCCAGGATATGGTCACGAGGCGCATTTTTTTTTTTTTCCAGCCACCAACACCTAGCTCTCGTGATGCAGTATCAGGTGGTATGTAGGTGGTTAAGAGATGTTGAGAATTTTTCCTGGAACTGGAGTATGAATAGGGATCGCAAAAACATGTTGGGCCGCGGTCCAACATCAGATTTCGTTCCCTTAGCCTGTTCGTATCTACAATAACACTATAATGAAACCAGGTAGGTAGATTCTGACCGTTGCGTTTCGTAGTCAGAGGAAGACTGCAACTTAACAAAAACCGAATATTTGCCATAATCACTGTAATGTACCGATAGCCATTAATCTAAGTCTTCTTCGACAGAACGAATACATGTAGGGTGTAGTAAAAAAGTTTTATTGTTAAAGCAGTATTTTAATATTGTGCAGAAGTTGTTCCTTGCTAAGAGTATTGATACCAGCAGATATGAAGATTTCTGGATAACTTTTAGGTTTGCGCTAAGTAAACCAACCATTTTCACGAGAACCTCGGAAGGTGGTAGGTTTAATCACTAACATACACATACGCTTGTTTCATTATTACCCTTATTTTGTTTAACAATGTTTGTAAGACCATTAGTCAGCTATATTTGTACGTGATCATCACTGTACATAGCATCCTTTGTTTTCCCAGCCGGAACTGACGAATAATGTCGATGAAAGCGACAGTAAGCACTAAGGAAATCTTTCTATGTCATATATATGGCTAGGCAGAAGATCTAAAGGAAGATGCTCCACCTATACGGAAATAAATGACAAGAAAGAGTGTCCATCTGTGAATATGTGGCAGAACATGTTGCGGAGAAAATAGAACAGGTTTGGAGGAAAGCATCAATATCAGCCGTATCTCATGCACGAGTACTGAAGAACATTAATGTAACATGATAAACATCGAAACTTACTCAAGCCATTCAAACGAAGACAAATTAGCATGTATTATAAAAATCCAGAACAAAGAAGAGGTTAAACTTCTTTTTGATACTGCAGCTTGTAAATATGAAGTTAATGCTGCATGTATCTGCAGTTAAGAACAAAGTTTCAACTAATATAAGAGCTGTTTTTAGCAGACCAACGAATTGACAAAAAAAATGATTGTCAGCATCGACTACAAGAAAACAGTCAAATTACGGAGAAAATAGAAAGAAAACAAAGGGAATGTTTGAGAGCTAAAAAATATGCAGAAACAGGAGACGTGGGAGAAACAAAAAATGACAGTGTGTCTCCATGACAATTATCAGAGGAAGAACCTCTAGCTGCAAAAGATGAAGCATATGAAGAATTCTTTGCTATTCTGCAGAGAGATGAGGTTGGCTGTCAAATTAGAATGGCCCTTCCATCCCTTGCCAAGGTCAGTGATCTCTATAGAGATTCAAGTAGTGCAGCGGCTAGAAGCGCATCTGTTGTTCTTCAAGATAATGAATTACTAAGCAGATCAGACACAGCTATGGTAATTGACAAAATTTAAGTTGGTCGAGAACGAAGAAGGAAAAGATCATTCTTACAACAGTCACAAAGTGAATCAGTCTTTCATGGATTATACTTTGATGGAAGAAAAGACAAGACAATGGTCAGACAAACTGGTAATTAGTTTGGGCTGGATTAGGTTAGGTTAAGTTACATCATAGTACGCTGGGGTTACCAGTAAGAAATGTAAAAACGAACATCCCTGGAAGAAAACTTGGCGCGTGGAGTTGAAATGATTTACAATACGGATTTTAGAAGGAGAACGGGATATGTAGAATCTTCCTAGTTTGTGTTGTTGTTGTTGTTCGGTAGTTGCCTTGGGTAAACTAAGAGAGAGATGAATCAAACACTACACAGACAATTAAAAAATGCTCAGCATCAACAGGGTACAATGAGTTTAACCTGAGCACTGCGACTTACAACACTTAATGCCCATCAGGGCAAAGAGAGAGATATAGAAAATAAGGAGGAAAGGAAAAGAATAAAGAAGGAGAGAAGAATATAATTTTCCACACCTTGAGGCCAGCGGTGACTAATGACTTGGTGATCATGTGTTGGCGTTTCGAGCTTTTTTTATCCACTCTCTCCATTCATCTTTCTCCACCTGTTCATTCCGTTTTTATTTTAGCAGTCCCTACTGAAATTCGAATTGTAAAACCCAGACTCTGCTATTGCATATATTGACCTGTACCTTAAAATGTATGCGTTACCACCTTATTAAGGAGTTTCATTGAGGGGAAATAAACATTATATGTTTTTCTCGTCACTGGACAAAGGTCCTTTAACTTCACTGCATAATTATAAAGTACCAGAGATTTTGACTTTATACTGGACATACCCATATTTCAACATGTCATCTCTTATATCAAGGAAGTAAAACTGGTTTCTGATGTCGTTAGAAAACCGATTTGTGTGCGTCTGTGCTTGTATGCATGTGTGTATGTGTGTGTGTGTGTGTGTGTGTGTGTGTGTGTGTGTGTGTGTGTGTGTGTGTGTGTGTGTGTGTGTGTGTGTGTGTATCAAGGGATTATTGGAATTTCCTAATCCCACAGCTTATGGGTTAATCAAAAATGAAGATGACTTCACATGGAATTAACCCAGAATGGGAGTAGGATTAGAAAATAACGATTATTCTTTTTTCTGGTCGCTCATTCTGCGTAACAAGGGAGTAAATCCACAAATTAAAAAAAACAAAAAACACTCAGAGATTGATCTGCTCTCTACAATCAGTTAATCACCGAACTTTAACCCTGTGTTTTACCTTTGATCTTTGACTGATTACCATCATAGTCGAACTACTCCAACCAGGTCCGACCGTCCACGTCCACTAACTTTGGTAGACATCAGACCAAAAGTGTTCAAGTTCACTTTACTCTGTGATCTTGACCTCTGACCATTTGTTCCGAGAATACAAAAACTCTATTCTTGTCTGACCTGAAAACTCCACCAAGTTTTCTCCAGATGTAATCAGAACTACTTGACTTAAAGGCAAAATATTTTACCTTGTCCTGTGACCCCGAACTATGACTGACTGTTCTGAAAAATGAATCACATCATCCTCTATTTTTTCGCAAACCTTCCACTAAGTTTCATCAAAAGTGGATAAAGCTGTTTGAGTTGATCTTGGCCTTCCCTTATGACTTATAGCCTTCTTCGGTCAAATACTAATCACCTGTTCCTCTGAAGGTGTTCAATAGTTTTGCCAGATTGATCCTATTTCATCCTATAACTTGTACAGACGAGATGACAGACAGAAAGGCAAACAAAGACACGCAAACGCACAGTCCCATGGCTCTTTTGCACACACAGATCTTAAACGATCCATCCCCACCCTCAAATATCACACACAGTTCCCTCAAAAACTAATACTCGTACACATACATATCTTTTGTTCAGATATTCTGCTCTCGTTCTTTAATAACTAGCTGAAAGAAGAACTTTTCATTAGAATATGGAACTAGTACCGAAGAAGTGCTCTGGAAAGGTTGCAGAACGGTAGTGTTATCTTGTTCTCCCACTGAGCTACGAGTTCCAAAACAAAAACAAAAATTCAAATAGTCAAGGTTGACGAGTTACAGCAAGTAACCACAGAGAAAATAACAAACATGAACCAACCAACCTCAGAGCACACACACACACACACACACACACACACACACACAATACAACACTAATCAACTCCTCAAAATTGTTTTTAATTTCTAGTCAGAAAACACAGAGGATCACAACCGAGAGCCAAACACCCCCGACAGACACACCAAAAAACATTCCTCAAGTTTAATTATCTTGTAAGAATGCACCCAGAGGCATACGACCAAGCTCTATGCAACTCTAACACACACACACACACACACACACACACACACACACACACACACACACACACACACACACACACACACACACACACACACACACACACACACACACACACACACACACACACACACACACACACACACACACACACACACACACACACACACACACACACACACACACACACACACACACACACACACACACACACACACACACACACACACGCACACACAAACACGAGAACCAAACTTTCTCCTATCAAACACACTTTAACCCCAAATAGCCTAAGAATCTAGTAGGTGTAGACACAGAATGACACAACTTAAAAACTAAGCATCCCCAAACAGAGGCATCAATAAAGCCAGAAAACAATACCCTAAGCATGAAGAAGACAATCACAACAGACATACTCATCCGAGGCCCAAACAGCAGAACCTCCTCCCCCCTCTTACCAATTACCCCCAAAAGTTAATATCATCAATTCCCGATGATTGCGCTGAGTGTGCATGTGGCTACGAAGGCAAGAACATAAATAAACTAAAATTGCACTAATTGGGAAATCGCAGGGAAATGCACGGGGGTAAGGACCTTAGTTTGGGGGGTTAGGGAGCATTGGATGAGATGGGAGGACAATTAGAGAGAGAGAGAGAGAGAGAGAGAGAGAGAGAGAGATTATTCAAATTCCCTTGTTGATAGTGACTATGATGAAGAAAGAAAATTACAAGGTATGTACATCTAATACAACTACTTCTACTAGTACATTTTTTAATAGTATTATAGGAAAGGATAGTCAAATAAAGCCCGACTCAGTGCTTCCCATTTTGTCCCAAGTTACCACCATTATTACTGGTGTTGACACTGTAATGATTACTAGTACCACATCCATCATCACTACCATTACCACCACCACCACCGCAGCTACTGCTACTACTACTGCTGTTGCTGCTGGCTGTTGCTGCCATAGTAGTAGTAGTAGTAGCAACAGCTGCAGCAGTAGTAGTTGTAGTAGTGGTAGTAGAAGTGGAAGTAGTAATCCAGTGGTAATAGTGATTGTAATAATGAGAATATGTGTATAATGATCATCATACTCATTTTGATCACAATCACCATCGGAACATTATGATATTGTCATTTTTTTTTTAAGTAGGGGTGAGGCGAAGTATAATATAAATTATATCAATATTTTTCCCAGTCGAGGAGAGTTGCCGCCACATGGAAGCGTAGCAGTGAAAGAGTGGATGTGTAGGTACATTTTACCCATGGACAGAAAAGTTAGACATATTTACACTGGATTCAAGTCCAAGCTCACACACACACACACACACACACACACACAATTCTTAGTACAGCAACTTTTTTCCTGGTGTGGAAAAGAAAATATCCTACCGACTTCCTCGTGGCTGTCGAGTAGGCCACAGTCTAAGTAGACTATAAGTATACTACAGTATACTATTAGTATATTACTTAGACTGTAAAGCTGGCTAAAGGGAAAGTGGTGGGAGAATCAGACATATCCTACTCTGTTATACAAAGATCAAGACGGCCCAGTAACTGCCCTAGGCCAATGAAAGTTACATAGGTTGGTGAAGCTATGTGCATTTTCATTTCCTTTTTGTCAGTTGCTCCCTTTTCTTACTCGTGTAAGAAAATGGAGCAAGTGACAAAAAGTAAATGAATATGCATGGAAGTACAATATAACGGTATTTTGAGAGCTGGAGATGAGAGGTGGTGGAGTGGATGAACTGGAAGGCATTTCATGTGGAAGATTAGGCCTGTGATGTTAATTCCAGAACTTCAAAGGCTTGAATAATCAATGAATGGATATGTAACACATTTCCTTGTGCTCTTTTCAGGCAGTTTTGTTTTTGTGTTTTCCATTTCCTCTTCCTGAACTCTTAGCCAATCAGGTATGTCAGTGAACACTAATACCAGAATAATGATGATGATGATGATAATGATGAGTTTATTTATATGTATGTATGTATGTATGTATTCGCGAACCACGAAGTCTGAAGGCCGTAGCGCAGTTGAGCCAGAGTATAGTTTTCCGACCATCCGTCTGTTCGTTCGTCTGTTCGTTCGCGCATTACAGGCAGCAGTTCTTGACCTATTTTGCTAATTGTTGGCGTGGCAGACACTCAAAAGAACCCCTATGATCATGACGAAATAAAAGAAGTCAAGGCTTCATGCAAACGTCCCCTTTGAAGGAAGATAGGCATATCACTGGCAGCATTTGAGAGATCGTTCAAATACAACAAAATTCCACATCACAATTTGTATGCAACTCACCGGAAACTCTGAAACTGAAAAAAAAAAAAAAAATCAATATGATGCTTTCTCTCTACCTCTCTATGTGGTGGAAGGAGGCAGGAAGGTAGACAAGGAGTTATGTTGGTAGGCAGGGAGGTAGGTAGGTGGGTAGAGACGTGGGCTGGGTGGTAGGTTGGTAGGTACGCAAGGCTGTAGGCGGGGAGGTAGAGAGGCAGTTAGGTAATCGAGTAGGTAGGTAGACACGTAGGCAAGTAGGTAGGTAGAAAGAAAAGGGTGTAGGAAGGGAGGCTGGTAGACAGGGAGGGGGAGAGGCAGGAAGGCAATCGAATGGGTAGGTAGGTAGGTAGATAGACAAGTTGAGTGGGAAGTAGGAAGGGAGGTCGGCTGGAAGCACTCAGTTTGATTAAGAGAGAGGTAGGTAGGCAGGGAAGTAGAAAGGTGAAATGGAAGGTTGGCAGGTAGGTACAGTAGGTAGGTAGATGAGCAGAGTGGCAGGTAGGGATTTGGGTAGGCAGGTAGGGAGCTGGGTGGGTAGGTAGGCAGTCAGGCAGGAAGGAAGGTAGGCAAGGAGGGAGGTTGGGAGCTAGACGGGGAAGTAGGTAGGTATGTAGGTAGGAAGTTAGGTAAGAGGTAGCAAGGGAGACAGGTAGAGAGACAGGCAGGCAAGTACTGCAGGTAGGAGGGTAAGCAGGTAATGAGGTAGGTAAATAGAGAAAAGAAAAGTGACGAGAAGTGCAATTTCATCCTTTTTATGTTACGGGATCAAGACGCAGCTTAGTACCTCCCGGTGAAGGGATCATACCCGTATGGTCAAACGGAGAGCCTGCAAAACCAGAGATCAGTGTAGAGCAAAGAATCTGTTGTATATGGCTAGGATTATACGAAATTTCGTCATCGGGACTCAAGTATGACAGCACGCATCTTGTATGTTTTTATGTACGCATGTATGTAGGTAACAAAACTCCGAACCCCAACACACTTACGGAAACTTTGCACTGGCAGCGACTGGAATCCTGTAACTGGCAATCCGAGTCTAATTCAAACTCTTACAATCTGTGTGAAAGTTTTACTAATTATTTTGTTCCTATGGTGGCTTCATTCGCAAAGTATGTCGTAGAATGTGTTAAGTTTTGAAAGTACTCTTTCACTGAAATTCATTACTTGGTGTGTACATGCATGTAGGACCAGGTGTGTGTGAGCGAGCGAGAACCTCTTGATGTCCTCTGGGAATGTAATTTAGGATTTTTTCACTCGTCCTTCTCATGCCTTCAGTATGGCAAATGCTTTGGCCTGTACAGGGAAGGAAGATGACTGTAAAATACTCGATGGCAATTGTTATTACTATTCCATAAAAAAAAAAAATACTGGTACTAACGCTGCTGCTAGCACTGTTATTACTACTACTCCTACTGCTATTGCTACTACTATTAGTAGTAGTACTACTACTACTGCTACTGCTACTACTACTGCTGCTAATAATAATAATAACAACAACAACAACAACAATAATAATAATAATAACAATAATAATAATAATAATGCTGATGATAATCATTATTTTTTTTTTGTCCTACTCTGGGAAAAGGCTTCAGGGCCTATTTCTCGGGGGCAGTGACCTATCCCAAGGCCCAGTAGTCCTCCTACACCTCCACATGTCACCACTTCGGCGCTAACACCCACCATCCATACTGAATACATGCTAGGGCTGTCTCATACAAGACTATAGTGTATTGGTATTAGCGGGGATATTTTTACATGTCGGCGGGTCATCTGGTAGATCAGGAAAGTCTGCTTTTTAAGGAAATTCAAATCCTTAAACTGTTCCCTGCCCCAGCCGGGATCCGATCCTGGGTCCATTAGGACTGCAGGCCGCCTCTCTACCGATTCAGCCACCTGTGGTAGGTGGGAGCGCTCACCATCCACTCACTTGATATAGTGCTGCTCTCAGGTGTCTGCCCTTTTCTCTCCTGCATCCTTCTTTCCTTTCTTCCTCTTCTGTTTTTCTTTCCCTCATTCTTTCCTTGTCCTTTTACCTCCGGGTAACTTTACACTCCCTCTCCTGTCTTTCTCTCCTTCATTCTTTCCTCTTCCTTCTGCCTGTGGGTGACTCTACACTGAGTGACAAGCCAAATGGTTTCCTGTACCCCAGGAAACCATTTACTACGCTGGGTGGTAACCGTATAAGCAAATTATGGTGCCTGGTGGTTTAGTGGGTAATTACGGCGCTCCAATCGGATTGAGCCGGTGAAGGTTTATATCCAAGGGGTGTTTGGGGTTTATTGCTCAAGTAATGCCACTCAGGGATGAGTGAGGCTGGTCACTCTCATCTTAAATGTCAGGACCAACTTGCCTAACTCCGGGCTCCTACGCTCCTCATGGGGCAACGTTGGATTGGATGATGGATGGATCAATCATCATCATCAATCATCATCATCAATCATCAATCATCAATCAATCATCAATCATCAATCAATCATCAATCAATCATCAATCATCAATCAATCATCAATCAATCATCAATCATCAATCATCAATCAATCATCAATCAATCATTAATCATCAATCAATCATCAATCATCAATCAATCAATCATCAATCATCAATCAATCAATCATCAATCAATCATCAATCAATTATCAATCAATCATCAATCAATCATCAATCATCAATCAATCATCAATCATCAATCAATCATCAATCAATCAATCAATCATCAATCAATCAATCAATCATCAATCAATCAATCATCAATCAATCAATCAATCATCAATCAATCATCAATCATCAATCAATCATCAATCAACCATCATCAATCAATCATCAATCATCAATCAATCATCAATCAACCATCATCAATCAATCATCAATCAATCATCAATCAATCATCAATCATCAATCAATCAATCAATCAATCATTAATCATCAATCAATCAATCATTAATCATCAATCAATCATCAATCAATCATCAATCAATCATCAATCATCAATCAATCATCAATCATCAATCAATCATCAATCATTAATCATCAATCAATCATCAATCATCAATCAATCATCAATCATCAATCATCAATCAGTCATCAATCAATCATCAATCATCAATCAATCATCAATCAATCAATCATCAATCAATCAATCATCAATCAATCAATCATCAATCAATCAATCATCAATCATCAATCAATCATCAATCATTAATCATCAATCAATCATCAATCATCAATCATCAATCAATCATCAATCATCAATCAATCATCAATCATCAATCATCAATCAATCATCAATCATCAATCAATCATCAATCATCAATCATCAATCAATCATCAATCAATCATCAATCATCAATCATCAATCATCAATCAATCAATCATCAATCAATCAATCATCAATCAATCATCAATCATCAATCAATCAATCATCAATCAATCATCAATCATCAATAAATCATCAATCAATCATCAATCATCAATCATCAATCTATCATCAATCAATCATCAATCATCAATCATCAATAATCAATCATCAATCATCAATAATCAATCAATCATCAATCAATCATCAATCATCAATCATCAATAATCAATCATCAATCATCAATAATCAATCAATCATCAATCAATCATCAATCATCAATCATCAATAATCAATCATCAATCATCAATAATCAATCAATCATCAATCAATCATCAATCATCAATCAATCAATCAATCATCAATCATCAATCAATCAATCATTAATAATCAATAATCAATCATTCATCAATCAATCAATCATCAATCATCAATCAATCATCAATCAATCATCAATCATCAATCATCCATCAATCATCAATCATCAATCATCAATCATCATCAATCAATCATCAATCATCAGTCAATCATCAATCATCAATCATCAATCATCAATCATCAATCAATCATCAATCAATCATCAATCAATCATCAATCAATCAATCATCAATCATCAATCAATCAATCATTAATCAATCAATCATCAATCAATCATCAATCATCAATCAATCATCAATCAATCATCAATCAATCATCAATCATCAATCATTAATCATTAATTAATCATTAATTAATCATTAATTAATCATTAATTAATCATTAATCAATTAATCATTAATTAATCATTAATTAATTAATTATTAATCATTAATTAATTAATCATTAATCATTAATCAATCATTAATTAATCATCAATCAATCATTAATCATCAATTAATCAATCATTAATCATCAATCAATCATTAATCATTAATCAATCATTAATCATCAATTAATTAATCATCAATCAATCATTAATTAATTAATCATTAATTATTAATTAATTATTAATCATTAATCATTAATTAATCATTAATTAATTAATTAATCATCAATCATTAATTAATCATTAATTAATCAATTAATCATTAATCATTAATCATTAATTAATCATTAATCAATCATTAATTAATTAACCATTAATCATTAATTAATCAATCATTAATCATTAATCAATTATTAATCATTAATTAATCATTAATTAATCATCAATCATCAATTAATCATCAATCATTAATTAATCATTAATCATTAATCAATCATCAATTAATCATTAATCATTAATCAATCATTAATTAATCATCAATCATCAATTAATCATTAATTAATCATTAATCAATCATTAATCAATCATTAATCATTAATCATCAATCAATCATTAATCATCAATCATTAATCATTAATTAATTAATCATTAATTAATTAATTATTAATCAATCAATCATCAATCATCAATCAATCATCAATCATCAATCATCAATCATCAATTAATCATCAATCATCAATCATCAATCAATCATCAATCATTAATCAATCAATCAATCATCAATCATTAATCAATCAATCAATCATCAATCATCAATCATCAATCAATCATCAATCAATCATCAATCATCAATTAATCATAAATCATCAATCATCAATCAATCATCAATCAATCATCAATCAATCATCAATCATCAATCAATCATCAATCAATCATCAATCATCAATCAATCATCAATCAATCATCAATCATCAATCATCAATCAATCATCAATCAATCATCAATCAATCATCAATCAATCATCAATCATCAATCAATCATCAATCATCAATCAATCATCAATCAATCATCAATCATCAATCAATCATCAATCAATCATCAATCATCAATCATCAATCATCAATCAATCATCAATCATCAATCAATCAATCATCAATCATCAATCAATCATCAATCATCAATCATAATCAATCAATCATCAATCATCAATCATAATCAATCAATCATCAATCATCAATCATCAGTCAATCATCAATCATCAATCATCAATCAATCATCAATCATCAGTCAATCATCAATCAATCAATCATCAATCATCAATCATCAATCAATCATCAATCATCAATCAATCATCAATCAATCATCAATCATCAATCAATCAATCATCAATCATCAATCATCAATCAATCATCAATCATCAGAACAGTTTAAGGATTTGAATTTCATTAAATCATTCTTTACTGATCTACCAGAAGACCCGCCGACATGTCGTAAAAATACCCCCGCTAATACCAATACACCAGTCCTGTATGAGACAGCCCTAGCATGTATTCAATATGGACGGTGGGTATTAGCGCCGAAGTGGTGACGTGTAGAGGTGTATGGTATGTAGGAGGACTGTTGGGCCTTGATAGCAGGCTGTGAAGCCTATGCCCAGAGTCGAACACATAAAAAAAAAATTAAAAAAATCAATCATCAATCAATCATCAATCATCAATCATCAATCATCAATCATCAATCAATCATCAATCAATCATCAATCAATCATCAATCATCAATCATCAATCAATCATCAATCATCAATCATCAATCAATCAATCATCAATCAATCATCAATCATCAATCATCAATCATCAATCATCAATCAATCATCAATCATCAATCAATCATCAATCATCAATCAATCATCAATCATCAATCATCAATCAATCATCAATCATCAATCAATCATCAATCATCAATCATCAATCAATCATCAATCATCAATCAATCATCAATCATCAATCAATCATCAATCAATCAATCATCAATCAATCAATCATCAATCATCAATCAATCATCAATCAATCAATCATCAATCAATCAATCATCAATCAATCATCAATCATCAATCCATCATCAATCATCAATCATCAATCATCAATCAATCATCAATCAATCATCAATCATCAATCAATCATCAATCAATCATCAATCATCAATCATCAATCAATCATCAATCATCAATCAATCATCAATCATCAATCATCAATCAATCATCAATCATCAATCAATCAATCATCAATCAATCTTCAATCAATTGTCAATCAATCATCAATCAATCATCAATCATCAATCAATCATCAATCAATCATCAATCATCAATCAATTATCAATCATCAATCAATCATCAATCATCAATCAATCATCAATCAATCATCAATCAATCATCAATCATCAATCATCAATCATCAATCAATCATCAATCATCAATCATCAATCATCAATCAATCATCAATCATCAATCAATCATCAATCAATCATCAATCAATCATCAATCAATCATCAATCAATCAATCATCAATCAATCAATCATCAATCATCAATCAATCAATCAATCATCAATCATCAATCAATCAATCATCAATCATCAATCAATCAATCATCAATCATCAATCATCAATCAATCAATCAATCATCAATCATCAATCATCAATCAATCATCAATCAATCATCAATCAATCAATCATCAATCATCAATCAATCATCAATCAATCATCAATCAATCATCAATCATCAATCAATCATCAATCATCCATCAATCATCCATCAATCATCAATCATCCATCAATCATCAATCATCCATCAATCATCCATCAATCATCAATCAATCAATCAATCATCAATCAATCAATCATCAATCAATCAATCAATCATCAATTATCAATCATCAATCATCAATCAATCATCAATCATCAATCAATCATCAATCATCAATCAATCATCAATCAATCATCAATCATCAATCAATCATCAATCAATCATCAATCAATCATCAATCAATCATCAATCATCAATCAATCATCAATCAATGATCATCAATCAATCATCATCAATCATCATGAATCATCAATCAATCGATCATCAATCGATCATCAATCAATCATCATTCAATCAATTATCAATCAATCATCAATCAATCAATCAATCATCAATCATCATCATCATCATTGTTGTTGTTATTATTATTATTATTATTATTATTATTATTACTGTTATTGTTATAATTATAATAATTGTTATTATACTTTTTTTATTATAATATTAAAAATAACAATCATTATTATTATTATTAGCCTTATAATTGTTATTATTATCTTAACTGCTAGAACTGTTATTTTAATATATCATTAACACATTTACGTAAAAATGTATCTATCACGTAAAAAATATAACTACAAACAAATTTTACGTTCAAATGACCGTATAGACATCGCACGTTCAGCTACAAGTACATATTCATACAAAACGGGTCAGTGATGATGATGATAACAGTGACGGTGATGACAGAAAAATAAAAGAGGAAAATAGGGATGAGAATATAAAATGAAGAAGAAGAAGCAAAGGAAGAAGGAGGAGGAGACAGAGAAAGAGAGAGAGAGAGAGACTGGATGAAAAACGAAAGATGAGGGGAGAATGAAAAGAGAAACTGAAGAAGAAATAGAAAGGGAAAAGAGATAGGGCATGAATTTTAGACGAGAAAAAAATATTGAAAATGGATGGAGGTAGAAAATGCTTGAAACAAAACTGAATAGGTAAAAATGCTTTAAAGAAATTAGAATCTCCTCTCTCTCTCTCTCTCTCTCTCTCTCTCTCTCTCTCTCTCTCTCTCTCTCTCTCTCTCTCTCTCTCTCTCTCTCTCTCTCTCTCTCAGCACGACATAGCCCCCTGTCACCGTTGCCTGATGGAGTTTTTTCACATGCTGACCCTAATGCAGTTAACGCCTTTCTTTCACGCCAGGAAAAACACGCCACTCGATGTGTGTGTGTGTGTGTGTGTGTGTGTGTGTGTGACCTGACTGATACGCTTGCAAATATATTTACAGAATATAGGGTACGTATTCCTATATTTAGTCAGAAGTTCACTTAAAGCATTGTGTGAAGTAATGTGTATGACTACAGAGCAATGTGTACAAGTGCAGAAAAGTGGACAGAAACGAAATAACCCAAGGCTGACAGCTTACAAATATTTTCCTTTCCAAAGAAATCTCCTTTCCAAAGAAATCTGATACCCGGATCCATTCTCTTATGACCACTAGACGTCATGGGCAGTGGGAAAGATAGACGGAGCAAAATTTTTACAAAGTTTACCTCACATATCAGAAAACATGAAAGTACTGCCAAACTCCATGTTAGACTTCTGGACCGAAATTATATGAAAGTGCGTGACTAGATGGATGCAGCGAGTATGCCTTAATTGCAATACTGTACGTCGCATTCAGGCAGTTAAAAATAGCAGCGACGAGAGTAGTAGCAACAGACGAGAGAAATGCTACCTTGCCATGAAGAGAGAGAGAGAGAGAGAGAGAGAGAGAGAATGGAGCTTCATATTCGTCCTGTTGAGTGTACACTGAACGAAATTAGAAATCAACATATTAGGGGACTCAGACGACAGTCAGAGGACAGTGAAAATGTCACCCCTCTGTGAACCAGATCAACATGAGAGCAGCCTTTCAACAAGAGGGAAAGATGTTAGCAGACAGACAACAATAAATACCGATATTTTTAACAGGCACGATGTCATACAGAAGATAAATTTTGAGAACTAAGGTAGGGACCCCACCACGACCACCCTCTGTTAGCACTGACAGTAACATGTGCATCCATTCAAGAAAAAATGACAGGCATGCGGAGGTCAGATGAAGGAAGAGATGAAAGAACAGCAGTGGGTTCGTCCAGTGTAGAGGCAAATGTCTTAGTATAAAGTTTAACTTTATGAGAGGAGGAAACAGCAGCAGGGCCGTCTGAGTCGAAACAAGGACGGAATTGGGATGAATTAAATTTAATGGAGAAGTTTTTGACAAGGTGCCAGAGGGAACAGGAAGAGCTTGTGCTTAAAAGTCCATAGCACCTGGAACTGAAGAAGTAGTTTTTAGCAGCACAAATAGCAATCTTAGTATGACTCAAGACAGAAATATAAAGAGTTCGTGATTCGAAAGTGAGATATTGATGGACACCTCATTGTTGTGCATAAGTATAGAGCAAGCATAACTAACCTTTAGCGTTGGTATAGTTGAATGATAAAATAAAGGAATGTATGTTTCTCTACTCAAGAGAGCAATCTCTGTAATGCACAAGCACTCACTGATAATTCTTGCTTATGGAAGCAGTAATCATTCTAGGCAGAGTCAATGACGTACGAGTATTACCTGAGAATCTGTCCTGCAGCATCATAATGCCACACGCCACTTCTCGGGATGCTCACAGGCCTTACTGGAGCGACTGGACACCTACTGAAATAAGGATATGGCTGGAGGATCTCAACTGAGAAAGAAAATGAGAGTAAACAGAAGAATTAGTCATAAACAAAAGATCAGACCTGTTGTAACGCTCTTCAAGGTGGTCTGGATTACGGGTAAGAGGCTGTACCAGCTGCTCTTGATCACGAAGGATAGAAATCATGTACTGTATACTTGTTCACCTGGTAGTTCAGTAAATGGAGATGAGAGTCAAAGCTAGTTTCGTGAATATTACACACCCTTAAAATAAAAGTTTTATAAAAATAGGATGAGCATAAGGAGTTTCTTCCAATCAAAAACTGGAAAGATAAAAGAATTATTTATTGTTACCAGGATTAAGGGGCAGGCAAACTGGACAGATACAGCAAAAATAGTTAGTGACTGATCGGGTAGCCAGTGCCAGATGGTAATGAATTCTAAATAATCAGGTTCAGGAATTCGAGAACAAGCAAGGATTTTGAGCACACCCAAGCAACAACTATCTTTGGCGTTGCAATAAATAGTAAGAAAATAGGAGGACGCAGAACTGACGATAAAGTTAATGACCTCAGTTAACTGTATTCTTGTCAAAAAAGGTTGAGACTTAGGGAAGGATTGGTGGTGTTCAGTAGAGAGAGAGAAGGAGTTGAAAGGAAAGCAACATTTGTTACAGTTGATAGAGTTTTGAGTTAGACAATGATCCAGGACATCTCAGTAAATGGTCATTACAAGGAGACGTGGCAAATGTGGAAGTTTCCGTTTCCACTCCGGAGGACTCTGGTGCTGGATGTTATTTTGCCATTTTCTATTAAAATCTGTAGAGGTTTTGTATCGTTCAATGTTCATTTACTTTGTGTACAAAGTACATGATAAAAGGACAATGTTTAGGGCAGAGAATTAACATTTTTGGATCCTTTAAATCATATGAATAAATGTCCGACTGTCTACTGCATGTTTGTGGACGAATAACTAAATCTCTCTTTCTTTCTGTGTGTGTGTGTGTGTGTGTGTGTGTGTGTGTGTGTGTGTAAAAGTATATATGATTTAACAAGTTTATGTGTATGGTTGCGCACGTATTTTGTACTGCATATACTGAATGTGTCGTTTAAACTGTGTATCTATAGCTACGTGCATCTATGTTTATGGCTGTGTAACTGTGTGCATAATTTCATGTGTGCAAACGTGGGTCTGTATATATATGT
This sequence comes from Coenobita brevimanus, assembly GCF_032717465.1. Lineage (NCBI taxonomy): Eukaryota > Metazoa > Arthropoda > Malacostraca > Decapoda > Coenobitidae > Coenobita > Coenobita brevimanus. The sequence goes on along the minus strand of NC_137018.1, from coordinate 1,880,603 downwards.
CGTGAATAAAACTGTATGTGTATGTGTATGTGCACGATCAAACATTTGGGATGTAAACGAAAACGTGCTGTCCATATTTAATCCTGCTTTTAAGCGAAGTCAGATTCCAAAAATCAATTTACTGTTTACAGTTCAGTATCCATGGATGTTTTTTGACCACCAAGCAAACTCTCCGTACTATGCAAGTGGTATAGGATGGAACAGATGGATTTTGTGAGTCAGTGAGACATAGCGCCACATTCTCGTTTGATTAAGAGGCATTGTAGCTCATATTCCATACTGTATTAGAACTCAATAGAGTCCTGTACGCGACATAAGTTTTTTTTTTTTCTTATATTACAAATAAAACTTGCATAAACAAGATAAAAGTGACATTTGCCGTGTTATATGCTAAAATAACCCAGCAAGAATCAAGGAAACGAACGGTCAGAGTGAATCTGTTATATAATTGTTTTTTTAATGTCTCAGCAGGAGCGTACGGCTTGAGGCTAAGCTTTTTCGTTCTGACATTTCAGGAGAGGTTATCAGACTCAATCGCCCCTGGTCCATAATCCAGGCAATGAAACCCAAATATCCATTAGATGTATGTAAGGCCTACATATAACTCCGTTCAGTTGGAAAGCCGTAACTTACTAGGCGTCATTTCGACATATGGTTACTATTCAGCGTAGGAAATGCTCTCTCATGTTACAAGAAATCATTTTGCTTGTCATCACTGCAGCCACCTAAAGGCAGCACTACATCCAGTGAGAGAATGGTGGGTGCCTCCAACTACCGGGAAGCTACACTGAAACACACACACACATACACACACACACACACACACACACACACAAGGAACAAAAACGAAGACGTGCCGGGGAGTCGCCTATCCCCAGGAGAATCCGAACCACTTAGTACTGTGAGCCATGCTACTCCCGCTTGAAATTTTATACTGAAGGTTGTTACTTCCAGAAAATGCAACTCTCTCTCTCTCTCTCTCTCTCTCTCTCTCTCTCTCTCTCTCTCTCTCTCTCTCTCTCTCTCTCTCTTTCCTTTCTTTTCCTGTTTTCCTCTGACTTTCTCCCATCCTTCCCTGCTTTCTTTCGTCCCTCCTCTTTCCATTTGCATATCCCCTTCCTTTCCCTTTCCATTAGTTCCTCTCTTTCCCTTTATCCTTCTAGTTTCTTTGTCCCTCCTTTTCCGCTCCCTTCCGCTTCCATTCTCTCAGTTCACAAATTATTCCTATTATTCCAAGGTCAAGGCAGTTGAAGAAAGAATATTGCCAGATTTTTTCTAACTTTCTCTTTATCAGTTGTGTTGATCTGTGATTAATAAAACCAGGTACGTTCTACAGTAGTTGTAAGGATTCTGCGAATATCGGAAATAATACTGTCTATAAGTAAAGACTATTCAAAGTTGCTTAAACATCCCACTAATTATTGAGACAGGCTTGTTCTGAGGGAACCGCAACTTATACAGGAAAAGCAATACCAGTGTTGCAACGAACAGCATATTTATTATGTCCAGACGTTTCGACATATTCATCTATGTCATCTTCAGTGGTCTAAAAAGATGAAAAAAGACCTGTAAGGTATTTTAAATCCTAAAAGAACTGTATGAGCATGAGCTCATTGTGCCTACATAAAAGAGAAAACGTAGTGTTAAATTATAGGGGGGACTTAACTGCACAATATATTCAGAGGGACAGCAGACAGACAATTGTTTAGGGCAGGTTTTCGTTTATAAATATGAATGGATTCTAGTATTCTTAGATTCATACTGGTACATGTGTCTATTATACAGAAATTCTTGGGATCAACAGAGGTATTACAAATATATGAATGGTCCCTTACCGCTGAGTGAGGAGGGTTGCTCACAGGGAGACCTGACCTGCTCGACTGACCTCTATGCTCGTCAACCCTTAGCTTGAAAGCTCGTATTGTGCTTCCAATATACCCTGTATGGCAACTAGGGCACTTGTATTCATAAACGACTGACGAGCGGAGGGCAGTCGGTAGTCAGTCTTTGTAATGAAAAAATGATTGAATCTTAAGATCATTCTTATGAACAAATCGGAACTATTTGAGGATAGAAAATAGAAAAGTTATATTTCAGTGCCCTCTCTATCTTTTCTGATACAGTACCAAGAAAAGGTAGAGAAAGATACATTTCCTCCTTACTCACTGTACATACGGGTTGCTTTGGACTCTAAATTTTGGCTAAAAATTTTCTAACACAGTTATCAAAAAGAGCAGTACTGAAACCATTGTTAGCGAAAAAAAAATCCTCAAAAATGAAATCTCCTGATGGAATAGGTTGTAGGTGGAAGTTAGGTTATAAGCTCTATACAAAAGTGTTCTAATTGCATTCAACTTAAAAATAAATGGACAGTAACTAAAAAAGCTAGTACCCAAACCCGAGAAAGTAGGCTTACGATATACAGACATAACCAGAGTGCCATTTAACTTCTGAATTAATAAATCAAGAAAAGGGAGTTTACTGTTAACTTCACATTCCATGGTAAATTTTATGTTCTTATGTTGTTTATTTAGGTAGTTTAAAAAAAGTAGAGCATGGCTTTCATCTTGAAATATAAGTAGAGTGTCATTCACATATCTACGATAAAGGATGGAGGATGAGAGACTGACGAAGAGAGTGTATATGAGTGAGGTGGAGGGGGGAAGAGGGAGGGGGAGGCCGAGGATGAGATGGAGGGATGGGGTGGAGAGGTATATGAGAGAGGGGGGGGTGTGAGTTGGGAGCAGGGCAGTGAAATGGCGGGGGACAGGGCGACGTGGAGGCGATTTGCTTGTGGCCACCCCAAACGGGATTGAGGCGTCTGGCAATAGATAGATAGATAGTATTCATTTTCAAACCTTCCTTCAGACTCTCCTGTTTGGATTAGTAGTTATTTTGTAGTTTCTCCTCTGATTCACTTAATAGACCAGTGTCCTGCAAAGCTATTTTCTTCATAATAATATTAATTTCTTTGTCATCCCAGTTTCTGAAAACTCATTTTGGGTATGCAGTGAATATCTAAGGTGATACTGTGCCCCCTGGTCTAACACCTCTCACTCTTGGTATCCTCCGAATAACAATACTAGGTTTTAATGATGGTGGTGCTATCTCTAGAAATATTCCAGTGCCAACCATTAGCTTCTTCTACATCTTGTCCTTCAGTTACTCTCATCACGGTAGCTGTTTCACTTTAAATCAAATGTATTCTTTGAATAACTGCCATGCATAAACTCTCCTTAAAATCGGAAATGTTCGTAAACTCTCCATTAATTTATTGAATATGGTCTATTGCTGAGCATCCAATCCGAAAAATTTCCTGCCTTTCCAGGCTTTCTTGCCTGGTTTGCATCCAAGGTTAGATTAATCTGATTTGTAATGATATCTGTGAAAATTTGTAAAATAAACGAGACTGACTGGACGATAAATCTTTTGGCCATTGATGGCATTTGTGTGTGTGTGTGTGTGTGTGTGTGTGTGTGTGTGTGTGTGTGTGTGTGTGTGTGTGTGTGTGTGGGTGGGTGTATGTGTGTGTGTGTGTGTGTGTGTGTGTGTGTGTGTGTGTGTGTGTGTGTGTGTGTGTGTGTGTGTGTGTGTGTGTGTGTGTGTGTGTGTGTGAAGAGGTAAACTTGGCATGTTTTTCCATGATTTGCATTCTGCCTGAACTTTAAAACATATGCTAAGTATTTTTTTTTTCTAGTTTATTTAATGTATCTTAAATTAGATCAGAGGGAAGACCACTATCACTTCCTACCAAATATGATCAGAGGGAAGACCACTATCACTTCCTACCAAATATGATCAGAGGGAAGACCACTATCACTTCCTGCTTTTCCTTTCTTCAGTCTTCTCAAAGCATTCATTACTGCAGCTAATATAATGATGAGGATCACTGTGTCTCCCATTTCTCTTTATTGATCTGACTCTTCGATCAAGATAATATTACTGTAATTTTGCATAAACTTATTATGGTATTTTTATCACTTCATGTCGCATATGGCACCAACACACATTTTCTATGCATTAAATTTCTTTAGTTCTTCCTAATTTGGATTTTTGAGTACTAAGTAGACAAAAAAACATTTATTTTAATAAGTTTGTTACGATGTACTCGTGAAAAAATGAAAAAAACAAGAGATGTAAAAAGCACAGAAACAAGAGAGCATTTAGGACGGGAGGAAATTCAGAGCTCTAAACCCATTACTGCATTCCACACAGTACTCATAAAACGTTTTTGTCTGGTGGAATGTAGTAATGGGTAGAGAACTCGGAATCTCCACTCATCACAAATGCTCTCTTGTTTCTGTGCATTTTACATCTTTTGCATCAACAATTTCTTCCATCTCTGCATTGTAATAATAATTTTAGAATAAAATGTTTGTTTTCTAGTATTTTCCTTTTAAGGAAGCTACTTACCAAGTGTATACTAGGTATTACTGGCACATAAACGCGTGTCAGCTACAGCCTCAGGGTAATAACTACCACCTGCCTGTTTCCCTCCAGGAATCTGTTTTTGCTTTGTCAGATTTTCTCCTTTGAATTTATTCTCCTCAGTGGACTGATTTTTCCCCCTGGGCCAAATGTATTTTCCTCCATGGACCCTTTTTCCCCCCTTTAACCCATTCTCTGACATAAACCTATTTCCCCACTAGGCATATTTTCCCCAGTGGACTAATTTCTCCAATGAACCTATATTTCCTCCATGGGCATATTTTACCCAAGGGCAAATATTAACCACTAACCTATTTTCTGACACGAATCTAGTTTAGCCCTTGGTCCTATTTTAACACTGGATCAATTTATCCCCATTTTTTTTTTTTTTTTTACCTGGGACATATTTTACCCATGGACTTTTCTTCCCCATGGACCTACAATTGTCTACCATGATCTATGTTCCGCCATGGACCTACTTTTCCTTTCATTGACTTTACATGAAATGGGTCAGCAGGATTTCCTGGATCTTTACATATAGCTTGAGAAGACGTCTGAGTGCTTATAAAGTTTTTAGGTTGTAAATCGCACGTTTTATCTCGAATGGTGCTCTAAATATGTAGGAAGTATTTCTGGTTGTTACTAAGCGTTTTGGTGTGCAACAAGACTTTTCATTTTGGAGTTATGACTGAGAAAGAAATAAAGAAAGAAAAGAAAGGAAGAATGAAAAAGAAAACAAAACATATTTTTACGACTCGAGTTCGCGTTTCCTACGAAGGGTAGGGTGACTTTGTGAGTAGCTCTGCATTTAATTAGCGAAGTTCTTTTACTGTGACATAAAGATGATTTCACAAGAGTTTTCGTGGCCAGGCCCCCATAGCTTAACTCACCTGTCGTCATCGGAACCCGTGCTATCCCTACTGATATTTTTTCTAACTTACCTACTTGTTAGGGATTTATTCTTTCAGTTACGATCTTTTCCTTCCTTTCCTTAGAATTACCATTGTTCTGTTTTTTCTTTTGGGTTTCATGCCTGCCTTCGTAAAGCTGCATCCATGACTGTTCCCGTCAAAGTTTCGTTCATGTGTTTTGTGTTGGTATTTACTTCGGCCCTTAACTGCAAAAATTCATCCAGAAAAATGCAACTCAACTCTGTTGCTTTCTCTCTTCCTGTTACGGGAGTTGGCTATTTCCTGCGAATTAGCCTGTCCCTTCCTGCTCTGAGATCTGGTACTGTATTACTCGACCGCTCACTGTATTGCAGTCGTTTCTTTATTTATTCGGTTTAGTATTTTTTTTTTCTTTTTTTTTTTACTGTACACACAAAAAAGTACCGTTACAGGGAGTTCCGATGAGTTTCGTACTGAACAATCTAGCTGTCTCGGTAGGGTTGGAGGAAGACAGTTATCAAATGTTTCATTCGTGGTGTCAGTTTGTATCGTGCAGTAGGTGTAACGATACTTTTTTGGGCGTGTGTACCTAAATGAGGTTTATTAGTGAAGATGGAGTACGTGTAATTCGTTATTTCAACATCTGTTCCCTTCCAAGTCCACTTACTACTATTTTTTTCTGTACATAGAATCTATCAACCACCCTGGGGCTTCATTTCTCCAAACTCCGCCAGTATTTGACTTACATTCTAAAACCTATTACAAAATGCCTTAATACAGTTGTAACAACTTTTTTTTTTTTTTTTTTCACCGATCCATTTAAGTCTTCCGTGACAAATGAACACTGGGCTTTGTGTACTTCCTTTGCTTCTTCTACACCTGCTTATTATTTTTTTTTTTTATCTGGAAAACAGACTTGGATTAGTTAAGCTTGGAACTCTTATTCAATTTTGTACTACACCAGCTACTCTTTTTACTCTAAAGAATTCTTTAATGTTACCACTTAAGAATTTGCTCTCCAGAAATCCTTCACCATCTTCTTTTTTTTTTTCTTGTTTGTCTTTCCACCATAGTATGTGGTCATGAGGCAGTTCTGTGAATGTCACACATGGCTTTTTAACCTACTCGTATACCTACGGCCTTTTGTATTCCAGTTAACATCTCTTACTTGTTAGAAAAGCAGTCAAGTCAGCTTCACTGGCATGAGTTTGGACATTCCAAGCCCCCAAATTTAGTTTCCAAATATGGATTGACTAGCAGGGGTACCCGGCATTGCAGGACCAAAAAGGCGAACACTCTAATATTATTTGTTCTAGTTCAGTCTTTCTACTCCAGAAAGACGATAAACCTCTTATTCTTCTTAAGAGGGATTATAACAGGTCCAGGAACGTTCTATATCAGCCTTCACAGACTAACGCACAGTATTTGTGCGCACTTTCTTACTATTACCGGTGACCTCAAGTGACCTCAATTGACCTCGGAAGTCAGCCTCGCAAAAACCTCAAATGACCTCGAAGGTCGACCTCACATGGCCCATGTCCGAACTGGAGGTCATGTGTCTCCATGCCAAAAATTAGGTTGCAAGGGTACCCGGCGTTGCCCGGGCCAAAAGTCGAACACTCTACAGGTGACCTCAAGTGATCCAGATCTGAATTTCGATTCCCCTAAAACCATCCTTGGGTCACCCTGATTCAGAATATATACGGGTCTGGTGGCCTCTGACCCTTGGTTTGGACGTGACTGAAAGAAAAACAAACAAACAAACAGCACGGCTCTTTATATGCCTGTATGATTGTGTTCTCCAAAGATTCTTAGCATCCCGTACTCCGAAGCAGGTCGGAACTCTACCATGGTCAGGTGCTCCGTTGCTTCTGAGTACTAAGGGTTATGGCTGGGATTTGGGAAAAACTTGTCCAAGTACATTTGAAGGTAGTTTGAACCCGTATTTCGCAAAACCGGCTCCTGCAATTATTGAGAGGGAACACTTTTAGTCCAATCACTACCAGTGAAACTGCAAAGTAGGATGCATCTGACTAACATAGCTCCACAGATCACTGAAAAGTACAAGATTCCTCGCCACAATGCAGTATGTCTGCGAACATTTTCATTTATACAATTTAACTCTCCTTTATGGGAAAGATGAAAATTCATCACACCTGCTCTTGCAATGCGAGAGCCGATATTATATTCAGAGCTGCATTTGTATGTGTGTGTGTGTGTGTGTGTGTGTGTGTGTGTGTGTGTGCACGCTCAGAGTTTTTCTCCAGTTTTACCTAAACTGATGAAAGCGTTGAGGGCCAGCCATCGAAGAAAATTATTGCTGTTGAGAACAATTGATCAAAGGACACGGTAGCATGGCTTAGTCAAACACTGACCCATGAAATTCACCTTTTTTTTCAACCAATTTAGATAAAACTCGAGGGAGTGATTTAGGATAAGAAAAGGATTTAGAATGATCAAGTTTTGAGAAGAGTCAGTCAGAGGTCAAGGTCACATGGCAAAATCAAACTTAGTCCCGTGTGCGGGTTAATAGTATACAAAACCAAATTTAGACCCCAATTTTCATCTGATTTTAATCAAGTTTGATGGAGAGGTAAATAGTCGTTCAAGGAGTAAACTTATTGCTTTTTTAGAACAAGAAGTTAAAGATCAAGGTTACATAGTACAGTGAACTTAAACAGCTTTTATCTGATTTAAATGAATTCTTGTGCAATGGGTAAAGATAAAGCAAGAATACAAGGAGTCAATTTTGAGAACAGTCATTAAGATTTCAAGGTCACAGATAATAATATAGCAAAAGTTGCTGGGAAAGATTAATTCAAACAACATTGATCTGATTTGAATCTAACTTCGTTTAAGTGTTAAGGGTAAAGCAAAATTGGAAAGATTCTATTTGGAGATCAAACAGTCCAAGGGCAAGGTCACAGGTAAAGTCAAAGTCCGACTTGTGTGTCTGTGTGTGAACAAAATAACTAAAACAGTTTTGATTTTATTTGGACTAAACTTGGTGAATGAAATGATTACACAAGAAAGGGACCTAACGATTTTGAGAACAGTAGGTCAAAGGTCGAGGTCACAGAGCAAAGTCAGTTGGACAGCTTTTATCCGACGCAGACTGAACTTTGAGAATGGGTTTAGGCTAAAACAAGGATAAAGATGTTCGATTTTGAAAACACTCAGCCAGTCACAGTGAAAGATCAAATGTCATCACTGGGCAAAGTGAACTCAAATAGTCTTTATCCCATATGAACCACTGTTGCTGGAGGGGTTAAGGATTAGGAGAGAATCAAATAAATCTGTTTTGGGGGTAAACAGTCAAAGGTCAGAGTGACAGAGCAAAGTCAAATATTCGACTCTTTTATCAGTTGGTGGTTGCGGGTGTTGCATTCTTTCAGTGGTCCTTCCTGTTCTAGTTGTTTTTGAAGGAAGGAGAACACAGGGAGAATGCAGAATGTACTCATGTCTCTTCTTAATTCAGCAAAAACATGCTTTACTATTGGAGCAAGGAAAAGGAAAGGAGAATGCGGAGTCTTCTTATTCTTTTTTTATTTTATTTTGAAAAATTCTTATTGACAAGAGTACACTTATGGATTTTTTTTTAATTATTATTATTATTTATGTGTCAGTCCTGGCTGAGAAACGACGTTCAATGATTGTATTAGAGTGATGTGAGCAATATCCAGTGTCAGTAATGGCAATACGGTCTTAGTATGCAAACTTCCTGATATATTATGCAACCTGAAGACTAATTACATTTTCTTACAAACCCAGTACGTTCAGATCGAAACAGTAGCACACACAATCAACACTAAAACCAATAACTCTGTAGTCGACCCCAGTCATTTCACTTGTTAGCTGGTACGGATCATTGGCAGAAAGTCATCACCATCAAACACCACATGCCAATTTGCTCTGCTACATATATATATTCTCTAAACCTGGTGTATACTTAATCCTCTATTTTCCCGAATCTCTTTCAAACCATTTCTTCCTCATCCTCTCACTCCCTCTACTTACGATCTGCTCATCTTCCTCACCCATTCTGTCTGTACGACAGTATCATTTCAATACCGCTTTATCACCGTTTTATTTCTCACTCTGCCATATTATCTCATCCCGCGTTACAGATCTTAGGTACTGAGAGAGACACATTGCTGCTTTGGGGCTAAGAAATGTTGCCGTCCACTGGCCCTTTATCTGCTCTAGCAAGACCCCGACAAATAAAAATCAATTCGCTAATTCTTGATTACATATCCCTTTCACTGTGTTTGAAAAGATGCTCTGACTTTCTGAATGCAGATTATGCAATAAAGAAGATTATTATTTTACATCATAATTATTAGTAACCATCTGGCCTGAGTTCTGGTTCATGGTGATTCATTACCATTAACACCCTTCTCTCTCAATGCCGATGTTGGTTTTTCTGTGTGAATCGAAGTTTATTACTCTCGGTAAAAAATATTCTACATGTGATGATTCAGCGGAATGAAAGCAAGCTTCCAACAAGAAGGAAAGGTACAAGTTGACGAAGACAAAAAGGTTTACCTAGGGAGGGCGTAAGCACAGAAGCACCATTCTTGAGGACAACAGGAGGGACCTTATCAGGTCCATATGCCTTGTTGTTATTGACACCAGTGATGGCATAAAATACATCAATTGAAAACATTTTTGTCAGCCATAACGAAGTCTGAGAGGGGAAGTGATGGAGGAACAGCATCAGAATCGTCTAAGGCAGAAATGTAGGAGAAAGTTTGTGCGAGGAGATCTGCTTCATCAGTAGAAGAAATAGCTATAAAGCCATCAGAGTGGAAAAGAGGAAGGAAAGATGATGACGTAAAGTTGTTAGGAAGACTTCTGGCAAGGTGCCAGAAGGAGCGGAAAGAATCTGAGTTGGAGAGTTCAGAGCATTTAGCACGAATGATTTTTTTTTTTCTTTTTTTTAGCAGAGTGAAGAACAGACAGCATGATCCCGGTCATATACATAAAAGAGATGAGATTCAGGGGTGGGTAGGCCTTCTCCTTGTTGTGGACAGCATTACAACAAGCACGACTGAACCAATTTTTTTTTTTTTTCATTAGTCATAGGATATGAGAAAGGAATTAATGCTTCCATGCCCGAGAGAATAACCTCCGTAATGCACAAGGCACACTCACATGTCTCTAACCATGGAAACAATAATCATTCAAGGGAAAATCAAAGAAGAATTGTCTGTGGGCCTCCCAATCAGTAGCTCCAAAGTGCCGACGCTTCTTGGGAGGGTACACAGGCCTTACTGAGGCAATTAAGGTGATAAGGCTGTGATTGGAGGAGTCTGACCAAGAGAAAAGATTAACAGCGTAAGCAGTAGGATTAGTTGTAAGGAAGAGGTCAGGTATGTTGGAACTCTCTCCAAGGCGGTCAGGGATACCGGTAGGGTGCTGTACAAACAGCTCTAGGTCATGAAGGATAGAAAAGATGTAGGTATGTTATCCAGGTGGATCAGTGAAAGGAGAGGAGAGCCAAAGGTGGTGGTGTACATTGAAATCTTCTAGAATGGAGATTTCAGAGAAAGGAGAAACTGATAGGATGTGGTCCATCTTAGACGTAAGATAGTCGAAGAATTTTTCATAATCAGTAGAATTAGTGGATAAGTAAAAAGCACATATATATTTAGTCAGAGAATGACAGGAGAGCCGAAGCCAGACAGTAGAGAACTCAGAAGATTCAAGTTCAGAAACACGGGAGCAAGATATTTTGTTGCGTACATATACACAACAGGCACCTTTGGCTATTCAAATGGGTATATAGAAAATAGGTGAATACAGAAAAGGGCTTATCAGTCGCCTCAGACAGCTGTGTCTCAGCTAGCAACAGAACGTGAGGTTTAGGGGAGGAGAGGTGGTAGAGAGATCTGTCATTGTAACATAAGATTATTTAATTTTGATGAAGGGAGGTCTATTACTGCCAGTGTTAACATATACATTGGGGCTGGAAATAGTAAAGATAGACGATGCTGAAGTAACGCCACACGAGTTAAAGCGATACTGAGCCAAGAGAAGAGAAACCAGTCACATAAAATATCCAAGCATCTATTAATTTTTTTTTCCTACATTTCCCTTATGAATATTCCTTAATTTCTTTTACTGTTTTATGTCTGTCCATCCAGTTCACCTCATTCGCGTTTCATGCTCTCATGCATTCCATTTTCTTCTCCGTACTTCTAATTTAAATTTTTCTTAATTAACCTTCAAAAAGTTCGCATTTCCATTTTTCTTATCTTTCAATTGTCCTCTGTTGTATTTATTAATATTGCCTTCCCTCTTTCCACCTCATTATTGCTCTTGCTCCTCTCGTCTTTCCTCCAAACATCCTTCCTTTCACTCTCTGCTATCTTCCTCCTCCTCCTCCTCCTCCTCCTCCACCCTCTAATTTCCTGGGCTCCTTTCTCTGAGCCTCCTCATCCTCAGTGCTCCTCTGTGATATCGAACTCCTCATCTCTCTGTCACGTCCTCCCATTACTCTCTCTCTCTCTCTCTCTCTCTCTCTCTCTCTCTATATATATATATATATATATATATATATATATATATATATATATATATATATATATATATTTGTGTGTGTGTGTGTGTGTGTGTGTGTGTGTGTGTGTGTGTGTGTGTTGTGTGTGCGCGCGTGTGTAGAAGCAAATCCCTGGACAGTATAGTGCGTGTGCCAAAATTATGATACGCAAAAAAAAAAAAAAAAATCAATATATTCACAAATAAACCTTCATTCTTTATAACTTTCTGCTGCCTAGCCACTTAACGGACAGCGGTTCTCCAATGCCGAATTTGAACCGCTATGTGTAGTCAGGATAACTGCCACTGAATTAAGGTTAGGTTTAATCAGTGGTGTCCACTTTATTGTATAACAGTCATTGTTTGGAACAAATTACATTGCCGCCTTTACTTAGCTTACACCTCTTGTTGCTGTTATTATTAAGAACTCTGTTGTGTGGAGTTCCTACCAATATTGTAGATATTATTTTTGTTTTTTTTGGGGGGTGGAGGGTGGGGGTAAAATCTAGAAGGCTGGCATTCCAAGACCGTTAGAGATAGAGACTTGAAATTTGCAGGAGTTATGTATCTTGGTTGCAGGCTTCTTTGGTACTGTTTTTTTTTTTTCCTATCACAAGTGTTTCAGTAGCGTGCGCTGTTTTTTTTTTTCTCGATTTATGCTCTCCTGAGCATAAAAAACTACAGAAATCAATAGCTCTGTAAATGTTGCAGTATGTAGCCGTCAACATATATATACTAGTGCACCGGGGTATTGATACTGAAATACAACAGATATTTTTTGAGATATTGAGGAAAATAAAAATGGCCTCCTCATGCCAAAAAGTGCTGAATCGGAAAGTATTTGGCCGGTTTTGACCAAACTCGGTGGAAATGTAGTGGGTCATGAGTGAACATGATTTGGCTAGTATGAATGACCTTGACCTTGTTCTCAAGATGTCAGGTCAAAATCAGTAAAAAAATTTTGAGTCATACCGAAAGTCTCTTAGTATTAGGTCAGAAATGATAACATAAGTATTTTCATTTGAAATGTGGAGTTCTATGAATAATGCTTCGTCAGTTTCAGAATTCTAGTTATTATTATTATTATTATTATTATTATTATTGTTGTTGTTGTTGTTGTTGTTGTTATTTTCATCAAGGAACCAAAAGACAATCAAAGGTTAGGGAAGCCTGCTCATTGTACAAAAGTTCTTTATTACCTTTTATCATCGTGACTCCCGAGGACACTCCTAATCAGACAACGACTATCCATTTAACCTAGTCTCCGTTTGTACCATCCTCTCCCTCACATCCATCCTACGCCACTCCACGTTCCCTTCCCTTTATCCTCTCTCTCTCCCACATCCCTACTGCCGCCCTAATTACACTGTAGCCACTTGACGCCGCCACTCCCCGCGGTGTCGGGTCTTTGTCGGCGTCTTCTGGTTGTTGGAAACGGAAATATAGATACAACCAGCTGACGGGGACGTACGCAGATAGACGCTGATTCAGGAAGCAATTATCATCACGTCTCTATTGAGCCAGATACACTTTTATCCCTATTAAGGTCACGTTTTCCCCGTCTTCCCTTGTCATCTTACGATTTTACTATATTCCACCATACGCCAGACAAACTAATTCAGTTGATAGCTTTATGCTGTCACCATTAACCCTCTCATAGCCGAGAAAGCTCAAGTATTCCATTCCAGCTTGCGTCAAGCAAATTTATCCAGCTAAGAATGAGTTGTTATAAGATCTTCGGTGCGTTAAAACCCACCTGTATGAGAATAACGCTGCGTTTCTGATTTGGCGCTTTAGACGCTAGATATAGGGCTTTTCATATAGTTTCCTCGAAAAGATCTTAAATTTTACTCTAACCCAGAGTGCTTCGAAGTCCAGTTTACCCAGAAATTTTTACTGTTTACCTATAGGTAAGCACGTTTTAAAGTTCAGTATAGAGCTTTCCAGGATTTCTGTTTGACAACAATAGTAACACGTCTTGGCCGTAGCAGATAATGCTGACAAATGAGGGTCTTTATCTGTTTTTTATTTATTCATTTTTTCTTTTACTTTTGTTTTTGCTGGATGGTTTCATTTTGCTTAGCAGACAACCCTTTTCGTAAAAAAGTTCATTAGTAATTATCAGAGCCTTACTGTATGTTATTCCTCTTCAGAATTTCATTGCTTTTTAACGGATGTTGATATTCTTGGCAAGTTATCGAATACACATTCAGCACACATCCCAAAGAGATTTCTTTTCAGAGATTTTATTTCCTTCAGTTCCAGGGTTCTTTCATACAGTATGCTGGGTAACATCGTGTGGTAGGAACTAAAATAAAGTGAACACATCTTTGACGACGTAGGCAACTCTTTAACTTATTCTCGCTTATTCCGCTGACGTTGTTTGATGTACATGGATAAAACATTACTTTTATTCCAGTTCATCTCTAGCCCTCTTTTGAGAGTCTCTATGTAGGTCATTTAATATTTCTTGCAGTGTCTCTGTTGCTACTGAAATTAAAGCAATGCCATCTGTATACCCTAAATGGTTTAGGTTTTCTCCATCTATGTTAACTCCTTTGTTTTCCCAGTCTCGCTTTCTGAAAATACTTTCAAGGCATGCTGTAAATAGATTGGTAAAACTGTATCTCCCTGACGCAAGCCCTTCTCAATTTTAATTTTTTTCAGAGTTTTTATGTAATTTAACTGTAGAATTTCCCTCATTGTAATTGTTTTCGAACAGTTTTACAATGTTCTCATTAACACATTGTTCCTGCAATGAATTTATAAATGTTAAGTGCTCCAATGAGTCGAAAGCCTTTTCGTAATCAACAAAACCTAAGCACAGTGGTTTAATAATTATATTCTGTCGTTTTCTGTGTTAGCTGATTCATTGTGTGTAGATGATCAGTTGCTGAATATTCTCTTCTAAATCGTGCCTGCTCACGAGGCTAGTTTTCTTCCAAATTTATTATTCTGTTCAAACGGGCTTTAGTGAAGAGTGTGTAGAGAAATAACTATTGTATTACACCATGTTTTGGATTTTTTTTTTTCTGTACTTTATACACTGAGTAATAAGTGGGAGAACCTGTTCTGTACTTCCACTCCTTCATCCGACAGTAAGTCTGCTATTATTCCATCTTCTCCCTGGGCCTTCCCTCCTTTCATACTTTTAAGAGAATTGTTTACTTCGTCTGGTGTTACCTCTGGTATATCACTTGTGTCAACCGAAACGTTAGCCATCGGTGCTATTGTCTTTGATGCATACATATATCTGTAAAATTTTTCAACGCTCTTCACCATCTTATCTCTGCATTTAATGACTTCACCGTTTGTGTCTTTCAGTGATGTAATTGATTGCTTTCCAAGTACCATTCTACTTCGATCCTGTTTCAGGCTTTTTCCTTTTTTTATTTATTTATCTTTTTTTAATCTGATCCATGTTTTCTCTCTTTTCTCTTCTCTGTCTCTTATTGATAAGCTTATTCAATTGGTCTTTTTCTGTTTCATCTTTCTTTGTTTTTACTTTCATCTCCTCTCTTCATTTCATGAGCTCGAGGGTCATTTTCGAATATTTGGTGGCTTTGGTTGTATTTGCCTTCCCTGCTACCTCTGCTGATCCTCTTAGCACTTTTGTTAATTTATCATTCACTTTATCAATGTCATACTCAGAATAAGTTACAGCCTGAAATCTGTTTGTTATTTCTAACTGAAAGACAGCTTTGTTTTCACTTATTTTTATAGGCCGTACCTTTTTATTTTTAATCAGTTTCTTTCTTTCACTTCTGAAACTGAATCTGGTCATGAAACCCACCACTCTATGGTCACTTCCTATATTTTCTTTGTTGATAACTGTGACATTTATGATCGTGTTATTCTCATCTACTACAGTCTAATGAAGTTAATTTCATTCTTTGTTTCTATGTTTGAACTTCTACAGGTCTACTTCCTCCCTGTTGTTTCGTGAAAGAATGTGTTCATTGTTTTCATGTTATACAATTCAACAAAATTTATCATCATTTCACCTCTGTCATTCCTTTCTCCCACTCCGATTTTTCCCATACATGCTTGTCAGTTTTTCGATATGCCAACCTTTGCATTGATGTCTCCCACGAGTATAGTATATCTGGCCTTCTCTGTCATAATCTGGGCAAAATTTTCATAGACTATTTCTGTTCCTTCATCTGAGCTTTCAGAAGTCGGTAGATGTACTTGTATTACTTTCAGGGTGTATGTTTTGCCTAGTTTAATTACAGTCCATGCCACCCTGTTAGATACACTGCTGAATTTAGCAATGTCCTCTGCAAGATTTATGTTAATTATAAATCCTACATTACTGACTCTTTCATTTTGTCATCCTCTCTAGTAAAATAGGTGGCTGGAGTCTTGGAGAATCAATTTTACTTCTTTTCTGTTGATCTCACTCAAACCTACCATATCCCAATTAATGTTTTCTAATTCGGTCAAATTTGCCATCTTTTGAAAGTTTTTTTTACACTGAATGTGTAGATCTTCATGGATTTCAGTTTGATGTCCCGGTTTTTTACCTCCTAAGACACTGCCTACTCACTTTTGGTGAGCCCTGGAGGCAGTGTGGCTGGACCTTTAGTAGACGGTGATTCAGCAGAAACACTTGTGAAATTATTAACAGTAGATTCCATGTTTGGTTAGGGGGATTGTGGCAAATAATCTCACCTCCCTGGCACATAGTTACTGATGAGATATAATTACCTGGGAGGATAGCTAGCAGGTCAGTGAGTGGCCAACGTTCTTCTTCTGCTGATCTGCTTCTGGCGGATTAGTTAAAAGGAGGTCTTTGGAGACATAAAAATGGTACCATTTAAGGTTATTTGAGTGGAGCATCCAAATTTACTGTCAGCTGACACCTGTGGTGACGCCATCTAGCAGAATCTTTAGTAAAAGTTCTTCATTTAAGCCCATTGAGACGTAAAAGTGGTCCCACGTACGGTAATTTGACATAGCAAGTTACTTTTTACAGCAAATTGTTTGAAATAAGAGCCTCGCCGCAGGTCCCAGGGCAATTCTACTCTTGTTTTTGTGCCACCTTATTCAGTATATTCTGTAGATTCCTATAGTATATCCATAGGGGGTCCCATGGTCCTCGCAGTCCAAGACGGTGCCTCGTACATCTGCAAGGTCTTCTCCCATCTGCCACCTGGATTCAGTTCAAAAGCAGCAGAAATTTCAGTTTGTCTTTTTTTTTTTTTTTTTCATATGTTGACATATAATTTTCATGTTTTTGGGACTTGTCCAGTTCTTGCTGGAGATCCTTCATGGGCTTAATGAAACGCTATTGAAGATGTGCCGGAAAATCTGTTAAGCCAGCACGATCACGGATCCAGATGAACATCCAGTTGAGCCTCTGCTATTAATATTTTCCTACATCTAACATACTCTATGTCATTAACATACTAACACACAAAAAATAAAATTTGGTTCTCTGATATGTTTGAGCTCATAGTATAATGGAATCGTTCCATAAGGTTAACGAATTCTCACATGCAGGTGTTTTCATTCTCAAAGGGAATTTTCTATATCTGAATAGTTGCCAAGTTTCTTTTATCATGAATATGTTGGAGCAAGCAAACCTGACGAGCAAACGAAAACACTGTAGTATATCCTTGTAGTCCCTGGTGAATTGGATGGTAAGAAGTAGGCTACTATATCCTATAAAATGTGTGTACAGAAACAAGTATGTTACATGTATTATTGTTCTTACCTGCGGCACCTTCTTGATATCTTGTTTTCTACCCTCTTCATGCTATTTCTGACATTAATGGATGGGTTAATGATGTCCAATGGCCTTGCAAGTGGTCCAACTTGCTGTGAAAGTGCTAAGGAAAATAGAAAAGCATTAACTTTTTAGGAAATAGCTTTTTTTCTTAATGTTTCATTAATCTCTCCTCCCCAGTACTGTTCTTACTCCAGCTTGGCCCAGATTTTCGCCTTCCTGCAGCTCACTTCACTCAGGGCAATGGCAGAAATCAATGCCACGGCTCATCCTCTCCATAGCACTTTTTCGTGACTAGGGGTATATTCCAGTGTTAATCTATACTTACAACTCAACAATCAATATGGAGAGGTGACAGTTTTAAGCCAAGTTAGGGTATAGTTAACACTTTAATGCCTGATTCGCGTTTGGATTTTTCGTCTCGATGCTATCCGTTCCAGTATTTTCATAGTAACTTATATCACTGTTGTCATATTAACATTAAATTACTAATTCATTAGCTCATGATACTCGGCAGGTAGAAGATGCGTTGGTTGATTAATTTTTAGTGCGGCACTAATTTGGTTTGTTCTTTTGTGTGTTTGTTTTTTCCATACTGGCTCTTCAGGATGTATACAATGATTTCAGGTGTGCACCAAGGTGAGACAACTTTTACCTGATCGTGGCACAGTGGTGTTAGGCTACTCATTTTTTTTTTTTTTATGTGACCGACTCTGGGCGTAGGTTTCACAGCCTGCTTTCAAGGCCCAGTAGTCCTCCTACGTACCGCACACCTCTACATGTCACCACTTCGGCGCTAACACCCACCTTCCATACTGAATACATGCTGGGGCTGTCTCATACAGGACTGGTGTATTGGTATTAGCGGGGGTATTTTTACGACATGTCGGCGGGTCTTCTGGTAGAACAGTAAAGTCTGATTTTATGAAATTCAAATCCTTAAACTGTTCCCTGCACCAGCGGGATTTGAACCCGGGTCCGTTAGGACTGTAGGCCAACTCCCTACCGATTGAGCCACCGCCTCCCCTTAATAGCAGTCAGGGCTTCATTCCCCGGCCCAGGACAGGTGAAACAAAAATCGGTGATCCTCCTTTGAAGCTACAAGTTCCCTCAGCAAGTGGAATTCTATAACGTGGCAGTGAGAAACATTGCAGTGTTTGGAATGGCGGTGCCTGATGTGGCAATGTGAGGCATGGCACCGTGTGGTGTCGCTGTGTGAGGCATGGAAAAGTGTGGTGTGGCAGTGTGAGATATTGCAGAATGTGATGTGGCAGTGCGAAGTATGGAAAAGTGTGGTGTGAGAGTGTGAGGTATCACAGTGTGTGGTAAGACAGTGTGAGGCATGGAAAAGTGCGGTGTCGCAGTGTGGGGCATGGAAAAGTGTGATGTGACAGTGTGAGGGATGGAAATTGTGGTGTGGCAATGTGATACATGGGGAAGTGTGATGTGGCAGTGTAAGGATAGGAAAGTGTGGTGTAGCAGTGTGGGGGTGTATGGTATGAAAGTGTGAGGTGTTGCAATGTGAGGTACTGCAGTGTGTGGTGTGAAAGTGTGTTTCGACATGTGTGGTTTGGCAGCGTGAGGTATAGTAGGGTATTATGTGGCAGTGTGAGGTATTTCACTGTGTGATGTGGCACTGTTATGTGCCAGTGTGATATATTGCAGTGTGCTGTGTGAAAGTCTGTGTGGGGGGGTGCAGTGTGTGATGAGGCAGTGTGTTTTGAGACGGAACAAGGAATCGCAATGTGTAATGCAAGTATTAGATATGCCAGTGTTTTTGGTAACAGAGTGTTTTATCAATGTGTGATGAGGCAGTGGCTGGTGAGTCTGTGAATTATGGCAGCGTGCACTGTGGCAGTGTGAGGTATGGCATTATGTGATGTGGCAGTAATTTTAAAAGCAGTGTGAGGTGTGATTTGGTAGCTTAAGAAGCGGCAGTGTGTGACATGAAAGTATGGCCTATTCTATGGCAATGTGTGGTGTAACAGTGTGTGGTGTAGAAGACTTAGGTGTGCTTTTTTATGCTGCAGCACTGTTATGTGTGTCAAGTGTTTTTAACTGTACAGTAATCTCTAATGTCTGTACGAATGCATTATTGACATGAACATCACAATGCATGATCCTCTTCCCAAGTTGAGTGCAATTGTTTGAGAGTAGGAATAATAAGATTTATTTAGATTCCAGTTACTGAAACATTTTTCATTTTTTCTAAATTTGTTTCCTCCAGAACTGTTCGTAAACTTCCTAATATGAGATATACTGTATAACAGCAAATACTGGATTCAATATCATACTAGCAGGGATACCCGGCGTTGCCCGGGCCAAAAAGCGAACACTCTAATTCTATTTGTTCTAGTTCAGTGTTTCTTTCTACTCCAGAAAGACCATGTACCTCTTATGCTATTGAAGTGGGATTGTAAGAGGTCCAGGAACTTTCCATTTCAGCTTTCGCAGACTAACGCACAGTATTTGTGCGCACTTGTTTACTATTACCGGTGACCTCAAATGACCTCGGAGGTCAACCTCACATAGCCTATGTCCGGACTGGAGATCATGTAAGTCTCCACGCCAAAAATTGGGCTCCTGGGTCCAGTCGCTCGAGCATGCATTAGTGGTGACCTCAAATGACCTCCGACCTGTGACCTGAAATGACCTAGGAGGTAAGCCTCACATAGTCAGTGTCCGAACTGGAGGTCATATGAGTCTTCATGCCAAAAATTGGGCTGCAGGGTACTTGGAGTGCCCGGGCCCTAAAGGCGAACACTCTGTCGGTAACCTCAAATGACCCAGATCTCAATTTCGAACCCCGTAAAACCTCTCTTGGGTCACCCAGATGCAGAATATATATGGGTCTCTGGGGTCTTTGGCCTTTGGTTTGGGTGTTCTTGAAGGACAAACGAACAGACAACGCGGCTCTTCTATTCACGTATAATTATGTACTGTAGATTAGTAGCCTTTATCATTCTTTTTCTGTGCCTGCCATCCTCTCTTCCTATTTCTCCCATCTTTCCTGTCACTTCTTATTGCTTTTCTTTCCTTTACAGGTGGCTTTACATTAAGTGACAGGCCAAATGGTTTTCTGTAAGCCAAGAAATCATTTACAACGCTGGGTGGTAACCATATAACCAAACCATACGTGCTCCCTATGTGTCAACAAGTGGGTTGGTGGAGGGTTAATGCCCCTCCCCGTAAAACAACTAACTCAAAGTCAAATGGCCACCCTTTATGGGATTATGGCGTCTGGCTTTTTTTTTTTGTTTTAATATTCTCCCCACAGCATGGTGGGGAACGGGCAAACAAAAGAGCCCGTCAGGGAGATAAGCGAAAATAGCTCCAATAAAGGAGCATAGCAGGGACGGAGACTGGCAGACAGGGCAAGGGCGGCAGAGGAAGGGAACGAGGCGATGGTAAGACAACCCGATGATCGACGAGGCGAGGGGAAAGAGCGGTAGACAGCACGGCGCCGATGGAGAGGGCGCCGGCATGCTCAGGTGGAAAAAACCCCAAACGACTCGGTGGTGGTTCGCGGCCGGCTGCTCAGATGTTAACAGAGGGCAGAGAGGGACGAGAGCATGGTGGAGTAAACGGCGCCGATGGTAAGGGCGCCGAAGCTCAGATTGAAACGTCCCGAACTCTGCCCTCAACCCCCATCTGACTCGCTCCAGCTCTCCACAGCAGCAGGTGGAAGCGTAGAGGGAAGGCCCAGTCCAGGTGTACACAAGGGCACAACCCAGGTCAAGGTAGTGGAGGAGGAAGGGTGGTCGGCCATGGAAAGGGCGGACGAGCCTACACCTCCAGGTGGGCTGACCAGGGCACTCCCGTAGGTGGAAAGGACAGGCCCGTCCCTCAGCTGAAACGGCGGCTGTGGAGAGCTGGTCCCGCCGGGAACAGCGGTGGAGGTGTTGCCTCGGCGAGAGGTGGACTGCGAGTGGCGTCTGGCAGTAGGTAGGTATGTAGGTAGGTAGATTAGTCGTATAAGTTATTCGTGGTCTCTCATCATTGAACGACATTATTATGCCTTTATTAGATCTGGTTGCTGTGATATCTCACATATGATATTCTACTGGTGTACTCAGTTTAATACAGAAAGACCTCTGCAGTAAATTAAAAGCAGTGTTAATATTGATATGTAACTCAATGGGTTCAAGGTATTATACTCCAACTGAACAATGTCGATTCTATTTTTATGAATTATGTAACTAAATGTGTCAACCGCAGTAATAAAATAATAACAATAACAATAATAATAATAATAATAATAATAATAATAATAATAATAATAACGATAATAATAATAACAACAACAACAACAGCAACAACAATAATAATAATAAAAATAATAATAATAATAATAATAATAATATAATGATGATGATGATGATGATGATGATGATTATGACAGTGATGATGGTGGTGATGATGATGGTTATACCGCTATATATACAGCCTTAATATTTACTCTGCACCAGCTTGATCACTGACCCCAGCTGCATAAATACCCAGTTAAAAGAAAGAACTTTAAACGAAAATTTCTCTCTCAGAGGTCCTCTTCGTACTTTTTCAGTAAATCCTACCCTCTACCTTATTTATCGAATACATTGTCACTAACTGGTAACGTTTTACTGTTCACACATTTTGTCTATGAGAGATTAACTACGACGAGCTTTGTAATGCAGAAGTGGAAACTCACGCTAGTTAAGACGACCGACAATATTTGCTTTTCAGTTTATTCATCATTAAAGATGCGTTATTTACAAACGTCTTTGAAACTTAGGGTGCGGTAAAAAACCCTGGTAGTCAAGACGGACGAGATATATGTGTATTTTTTTTTTTTAATTCAGCTCATTGGTCATCAAAGATAAGATGGTTTCCGGAAATGCTAGGCCTAGCTTCTAAATGCAGTGAGGCACGAGAAAGTAAAAATATCGAGTCCTGTGTAAATATGTTTCACAGCGTATATACGTGAGGGATCCACACACGAGTAATATTGGAAAAAGTTAGTCCATTCCATTTACCCTCTCTGAAGTACAGGGTATTTTTGAAAAAGTCTGTGCAGTAGGAGATGGGAGTGGTGTTTGTGTGTGTGTGTGAGTGTGAGGTGAGGTAGAGTGAGGCTTGGTAGTGTGTGTGTGTGTGTGTGTGTGTGTGTGTGTGTGTGTGTGTGTGTGTGTGTGTGTGAGGCTTGTTAATATGTGGCGATGCAGTGTGTGGTGCGGAAAGATGAAGTGTGACACAGTGCGTGATGTGGCAATTTGTGTGACAGTGTGTGGTGTGCCAGTGTGAGATGTGAGAGTGTATGTTGTGACAGTGCGAAGTGTGACAGTGAAATGTGACGGTGTCTGAGCTGTCGAATGTGTGGTGTGCAGTGTGTGTGTGGTATCCCAGTACAACGTACAACCTGGCATGTAACAGAGGTGTGGCACTGTGCGGGGATGGATGTGTGATGTTGCAGTATACTGTGTAGCAGTGTCAGTGATCTGATGTGCATAGTGATATTCTGCGGGGTTGCAGTGTATGTGATGTGGCAGCGTATGTGGCGGCAGTGTGAGGTGTGGCAGTACATCGCATAACAGTGCTTATGGTAGCACTGTGATTTACAACAATATATATATGAGCTGTAGGGGTGTGTATTGTGTGTGATAGTTTGAAGTCTGGTGGCGTGTTGTGAGATTAGGAAAAGAGTGGCATTATAAAAGTGGTTGTATATAGTTTGACAGTGTGACTTGTGGCAGGGGGTGATGTGGTGATGTATGGCGTGGCAATGAGAGGTACTGAGTAATGTTAAGCGTGATAGTGCGTTAAACTAATCCATGAAAAAGACACCTGAAGCCTGTACTACCTACATATTTACCTTCTCTGCATTCTCCGAAGAGTGACATGCATGTTTCATTTCTAGGTTATATATGTCCCTAATCAGTAACAGTACCTTCCGTTACACCTCCACCAACCTGCTTAGTGTTTCAGTTTAAAAGGCCTAGAGACATTAGTAACAAGAATTTTTCCCCTTCTAATTGAAGACTATTTATTCCAGGACTCACTCTTTGTGTATTTACTGCTTGAAATCCGTTTAGTAGTATTGGAAGGCTAGGAAACAATAACACCTTAAATCTCTGTCCCTACTAAGCAACGGCTCGACAGTTCTGGTCTTTTATGCCGTCTGGAAAACATAGGAGCAGGATCACGGGGACTGACATTGAGTGGGGATTGATATGTCTGGAGGTTCTTTATTTTTTCTTTCTTCTTTTTAAGGCCATTCTGACATGGTTCTGAGTGAGGTAGTAGATAGACAGGGATATAATACTGATAGGTAGATTGATATATAGACAGACAGGTAAATAAATAGACAAGTAGACAAGCTGAATGTACCCGTAGAACAGTTATATACAGATTCATTAAAATCGGACCGAATAGACAGGCAGCTAGACACAGGCGAAGAATTAATGGAAAACAGACCGGAAAGACTGAAGTAAACTGACCTCTGCAGTCCAGACCATGTCAAATACACACACACACACACACACACACACACACACACACACACACACACACACACACTAAGCTGTAAAATATGGTAGCCCTTTACTTTCGCCTCCTATTCGCCTCATTAGTTTGTATTGACTCTCTTATTTCCTCCAGATCAACGTGAGACGGTTTTAATGTTAGGCGCTTCATAGGAAGTGTAACTCCTTGCGTCAGGTCACCTACTTCTACATTCATGCTTTCTCCAGACGACTTTATTCATTTTAACGGGGACCATAATTAGTGAACAGGCGTGTGAAAGCCATATCAAAGGTCTTGATGTGGAAAACCTTCCCTAAGTTGAAGAATTCGCCCGAATGTATCAGGCATAAATTACACGTTAAGAAATTCAGGCAGCTAACCCTTTCGGAGAGTTATACTTAATTCTAGCTTCCGCCAGACCATTTTAATCAGCTAAGGAGAGGTTTTTCGGTTTGGAAGGTTTGAATAAAACTCTGCTCCAGATTCTGAACGACGTCGTTTGAAGGTAACCTGCGTATAACGAAAAGTAGGGTCCTAAATGGAATGAATAACATCAAGTAAATTATTATTTCGTAAAAAATTCTTATCCCATTTTCAGTAGTAGTAGTAGTAGCAGTAGTACCAGCAGCAGTGGTAGTAGTAGTAGTAGTAGTAGTACTAGTAGCAGCAGTAGCAGAGTAACCCTGGTCTGTGTTGTCGTGCAGACTCGTCAACCGGAGACAAGAAACCACTGCTGCAGGGCCATCTCGTGCAGTGATCCGATATTCCCTTGTGTGGACAGCGCCTCGCCGCAATGAGGAGTGGGAAATTGTGTGGAGGTTTGGTTCCTGGATGGATGACGCATTTGCATCTTTCCACCCAGTTAACTAAGACATCATAGCAGGCTCCACATCACCCCGTTATTTGGTTGTATGGCTATCACCAGAGCTGGAAATGCTTTTCTGGGTTACATAAAACCATTAGGCTTGTCACTCAGTACACCGTCATCCATGCAAAATGCAGGGAGTACTACATCACGACAGCGGGTGGCTGTCGCCAGCACCCACCCATGTTCAATAAACTAACATAACAGACATAACGAGATGCCTGACTACAGCATAAAGTCTCTCCGTCCAGTTGCTGCCATTACCTACACAAAATGGGTATAGTCAATTACCTCATATTTTCCTACAACCTCTCCAGTCCACTCTCAGTGCCTAGACAGAATGGATAAAACCAGGCATACCAGTGATTTCCAGATTCTGTCCTATTCTCACTGTGCGGACAGCATGGGATAAACCAAGCACCTCAGTACTTTTTTACATACCCTCAATTTCACTCCCATGACAGAATAGAACCAAAAACCTCATAATTCCTTACATACCCTCAATACCATCTTTATTGCTTAAACACAATTGACAGATCTAGATATTTCATTCTTTCTTAAAGATACCATCCTATATTCACTGCTTAAGCTAAATAGATAGAACCAGGAACATCACAATTTCCCAGACACCCTCCATCCCAATCTCACTGCCTAGACAGGGTAGATAGAAACAAGCACCTTACTACATCACAGGAACTCCAGGTCTTATTTTCCTTGTCTAAAACGAAAGGACAAAGCCAAATAGATGCCACACTATTGCCTAGAGATCCCCCACCCCATTTTCCCTGCC
The DNA here is from genome assembly GCF_032717465.1 of Coenobita brevimanus. NCBI lineage: Eukaryota > Metazoa > Arthropoda > Malacostraca > Decapoda > Coenobitidae > Coenobita > Coenobita brevimanus. The sequence continues at coordinate 1,854,858 of NC_137018.1, read as the reverse complement.
CAGCAAAACTTCATCCCTCCCCTTGCCAACATCACTGCTTTGACGTAACTAAGTTGTCCTCGACGTAAATGCATTCTGGTCATCCCCCGTCAGCAGCACAGAAAATTCTAAACTTGACTGTAAAAAAGGGGCTATTGGAAAACGTGCCTCCCTTGCTACATAAATTACCAGAGAAATATTTATAGCGTCCGTGAGTGATCGTTCGTCGATACCGTTTACTTTCCTGGTCCTACCCAGCCTCTCCTTCCCGTCCTCTTCCGCCTTCTCTTCCTCTGTTTCCTTCTTCTTCTTCCCCTCTCTCTCTCTCTCTCTCTCTCTCTCTCCTACGCACACACTTTCTCTTCGTTTTCCTCATTTTCCATCATCTATCTTCATCCACTCTCGCTCCGTTCCTCTTCCTCCGCCTTCCCTACCCCTCACATTTTTTCCTTAACGTACCATGTCCTCCTACCCTCTTCCATTTTCACTACTTCCACACACACTTCGTTTTTCCACATACGCTATTCATTCCACTACTTACCTCACCTCTTACTGTTTCACCCCTCCTCAACTTCACATTCTTTCTCTTCTCTTCTTCATCTTCTCCCTCTCCGCCCACCATTCCAGCCTCCTTCATCTTTCCACGTCTGCCATCAACATCTTTCTCACTCCTCTCTTTACCAGTGCAGGGAGGAGTCTGTGGCTCCAACTGAGGTGGGGAATGCTTTCAGGTGGATACAGAGCTAGTGACAAGGAATGCTAGGACTTCCTTTTCACTGCCCGTCAGACCCAAATTCATGACCATCATCAGTCATGTCTGGAGTACTCAAGTTAACTAGACTAAATTTTTTCCTCTTAACACTCCATACCAAACTACCATTGAAAGCCATTTAAAAATAAGAGGTGTACAAACAGCCTAAAGTCCCTAAGGGAAGACCGTAAATACCCCTTTATCCTCTCTCCTGCTGAATACCAACTGTGATATCCTGAACCCTTTTCTCACTCGCCCTCTATCGACTTCTACAGCATACGCTTCCTTTCCTCTACCTTCCTCTCCATTAAATATCAGCTCTCCTTAAACCTCCTTTTCTCTTCACTATAACACAGTTCAATGTATAACCACTGACAGCGGCTCCTGCTTTCCTGCTTTCTTTATTCTCATTTCAAAACGACGGAGGTTGTTCCACGTATGTCTGCAACAATCCAACTTATTCTTGAGCTCCCCAACTTGAACCTTCTGAATTTTCAACACTCAGGCTACGGATGTTCTATCAGACTCTGAAGAAATATGCGTACTATTTACTTATCTCATAATTCTACCGAATGTACGAGGATGACGTAGGAAAACAGGAATTCGAGTAACCAATAGTGGGTTTTCTTAGAGCTATGTTTCGTTACCGATTCTCATCCTCCTGTTCATCGGTGACCTTCGGAACTGTACATCTGACTCTGTTCACTCATACCATGATGAGTGATCCATCATTTTTCCACTAGCTTTTCACAACGTCAATTACTACAGTCGCAACAATATTCATAGACCAACACTTTGGAGCATCTGACAACTGAGTAGTCCCTTATTTCCGACAGCATCAAGAATAACCTCCTTCTTTTTGATGCCTTAAGAAACTCAGTTCATTCATCCTTCTACACGCCACAGTCTTCCGCACCACTAACCCCATACCTTCAGCAACACACAGCTCTGTTCATCATCTTTCAATACCTTTAGCATCTCGTTTTCTTTTGCTCTCTCTTGAAGAGATGACACTTTTTATTGTAAAATCAGTTTTACAGAGGTTGTGATGATTAAACCTCAGGCACTCTATACTCGTTAGCTGACTTTGTACAAGGACCTAATTCAACCCTTATTCACTCTCATGTGTTGTCTTCGTCTTATCTACTCTCCATGTCTCACTACTGGCTTTTCGGCCACTCCCACCTTACCACGATGTTACATCTTTCTCTCTCTTCTTTGGTTACTATTCTGTTCACCATTTTTCTGACCTGCGTAGCATCCTCCCTCCCGTATTACTGTGACTATCGAGCAATTGCTTAGTTACATAGTTCGCTCACAAAACTCTAATACACGAGATCATCAGAATGATGCCTTTCATTTTTGCAACGGTTCAATTCTGAAACTATTTCAGTTTGTTTTTCCCGCCTTCTATGACTTCAAGTCTTGCAAATGCTGTGTCTAGAGTCGTCTCGAAATGAAAGGATCCTGATAAACCTTCTTTAGAAAGGGCACATTCTAACAGGTTGTCAGCCTCATTTTCCTTCTTTTTTTAGTACCAAAAGATCCAGCATCTCCCCATTTACTGTTTTCACTTCACTAAAACTTTTTCACCACCACTGTCATCTCTTCCATTTCCTATATCCACCTTTACCATCTATCTTATCTATCTTTATTCCATCCTCTTCCACTTTTCCTTCTCTCTATTTTTTCCACTACTCTGACCTTCCTTCTCCATCCTGCTCCATCCCCACCTTCACCTCCACCTCTTTGCTATCCTCCCACACTCCTTGTTAGCCCGGAGTTTCAGACCATGACACATAACACTCCATTCCCGACACTTCATAGCCTGCCTCTCTCCCTACCTCCTGAACCTGCTTCCTCACTCTACTGCCTCTCTCCCTGCCTCCTGAACCTGCCTCCTCACTCTACTGCCTCCCTCCCTCCCTCCCTCCCTCCCTCCCTCGCTCCTCATTCTGCCTCCTCACTCTACCTGCCTCTCTTTTTGCCTCGTCACTCGCCCTGCTTCCTCACTCTACCTGCCTCTCTTTTTGCCTCCTCACTCTCCCTGCCTCTTCACTTTCCCTGCCTCCTTACTCTCCCTGCCTCACCCCGACTGTGCACTCTGCCTGCCTCCCTCTCTGCCCCTCCCCCAACCTCTACACTCTGCCTGCTTCTCCCTACCTCTTCACTGGGCCTGTCTCTATCTGCTTCCACACTCTGCCTTCCTCTTCCTACCTCCACACTCTGCCTGCTTCAGCCTACTTCCAGACTCTGCCTGTCTCTCCCTGCTTACACACTCTCCTTGCCTTTCCTTACCTCCACACTTTGCCTGCCTCTCCCTGCCTTTACACTTTGACTGCCTCTTCCTGCCTCCACATTCTTTCAGTCTCTCTCCCAGTCTCCACAGTCTACCTGCCTCTCTCAAGGCCTGCACACTCTGCCTGTTTCTCCCTGCCCCTACACTCTGCCTGCTTCCCTCTGCCTCCTAAACTTACCTTCAGACTCTGGTTCCATACCCAGCCTCTCCCCCAGAAATCAACAGCCTACTTGCTTCTCTTTTATCCACCTCCTCCTGTCTGTCTCCCTCCTTTCGGCCTCATTCTGCCTCTCTTTCTTCCTCCTCACCCTGCCTGCATCTCGCACTCTCTCCTCACCATCTCTGCCTCATTCCCTTCATCCTCACCCTACCCTCTCATCCTGTCTGGCACTCTCCCTCTCTCCACATCCTGTCTCTCCCCCTTCTTCAGCACCCCACCTCTCTCCCTTCTTCCACACCCTGCCACTCTCCCTCTTGCCACACTCTGCCTCTCTCCCTGCCTTCACACCCTGGATCTCTTCTAGCCCCCCATCCTGCCTCTCTTCCAGCCCCTACACCCTGCCTCTCTTCCTGTCTCCATACTCTGGTTCTCTTTTGGCTTCCACATTCTCTCTTTCAGCCACCACACCCGGCCAGTCTTTAGCCCAGACACCCTGCCCTTCTCCCTGCCTCCACACCCTGCCTTTCTCGCTCTCTCCTCATGCTTGTTTTCCTTGTGTGGGTGTGTGTGGGTGTGTGTGTGTTTCGAACTCTGTACACATGTTTAACAACCCATTCCGCGAGACCCAACAGTCATTCTACGTGCCAAATTCTTTCACATATCACCCTTTCGGCGCTAATATCAGCCGTTCACACTGAATGTATGCTTAGACTTTCTCATTTCGGACAGGTGTACTGGTGTCAAGGGAGGTGATTTTATGAGATGACGGTGGTTTATGCGGGAAATTAGTAAAATCTGTTTGGACGAATCATCAGACTTTCCAATATCACTTAACTTTTTCTGCCCCAGCTGGGAATCATTGGAACTAACGTCCTTTCAGACATTACATTACCCCTCTAACCACTCCGTCACCACCTCCCTTGCCTCTTCTCCTTCTAGCTTGATCTCTCTAATTTTCCCCCTCTTTCTACCTACTTTCCGCTCTTTCTGCTCTCTGATCCTTCCCTCTCTCTGCCCTCTCAGCTACATAATTCCCTTCCTCATAGTTCCTTACTTTTCATTCTTCCTTTATTTCTCTTCCTTGGGTGGGAAAAAGAGGCAGGATGATGATGTTACTGATGATTATGATGATGATAACGATTTCTCTGTCTTCTTCCCTCTCTTTTCTCCCTTACTGTTTTGCTTTCTTGCTTCCTGACTTTTCATTACTCGCCTTCTTCCACCCTTCTTTCTCTTAATTCGCCCATCTTTAGCTTTTTTTCTCTCTTTTTCTCTTCTCCCTTAATTGCCCCTTTCCTACTCTTCCTTCCTGTCTTCCTTCCTTTCATAACATCTTTCATCCTCTTAGGCCGCACCGACTCACTCTCAGCTGATTAAAAGCATCTGACGTTAAATACAGCAAAATAATAAAGGTGTTCCAATTGTGAGAGGATTAACGATACAAATATTACCACTCTCAGGCTCACATACTCTCACTACAGAATCAAACAATATGACGTTAACGTGGATATAAAACTAGAGCTGATTCGACCAAGAGAGGAGTAACCTACTTCTCTCCTTTTTTACCTGCGGCGATAGGCAGCAGCTCAGTGAGTGGTCAGTGATCTTCTTCTGCTTCTGCTTCTGGCGGATTTGTTAAATGGAGGCCTCTGGAGACATAAAAAAGTGGTACCATATATGGCAATCTGACATGGAGAATCCAAATCTGCCATCAGCTAACACCTGAAGTGGCGCCATCTAACGACAACCTTAGTAAAAGTTGTCGCTAGCTAGCGCCACCTCACCGCAGGTTGCAGAGCAATTCTAATCTCGTTTTTATCCATTTTTTTCTTTCTTTCCTATTCAGCCTCCTCAACTTCTTATTTTCCCTACAAATTGGCCTTTCCTTTTTCCCTTCTTTTCCCCTCCTTCGCTGTCATTCTTTTTTTCTTCTTTTTTTTCATCATCTTGTGTTCGGTCTCCATTTCCTCATTTGCCATTCTTCTTACATAACGTTCTCTTTCCCCTATCCTCCTTCCCCTTCTCACAATCTCTCTCCATTCTCTCTTTGTTTCCCCTCTCATACTTTCTCCAGCTCATACTGTCCTCGATTCCAGTCCTTCTCCTTTCTCTTTCTACCTTTCACTCCAAATCCTTTGCCCACCCTCCCTTTATTCTCTCATATCCCTTTCTTTCAGTCCATACTACTGTCCCTTCTTTTAGTCTTTCATTTCTCCCTCTCCTAGTCCGCATACTCTTCCTGTCTTGATTCTCTCATTCCCTCTCTCCATTCCTCCTTTCTCAGATTATTTTTCTCACAAATCTACAGTATATTCCTCTTCTTCTGGGCTCCATTCCTAGCTCTTATATTTCATACAGTAGTTTCCTTCCTTTTCTCTTCCCCTTCTGTGACGGTGTGAATTATCAGAGGGCGCGTGCACACATGTGCTCCAACAAGTGTTTGCACCATGTAAGCAACATATTAACGAACACGCTGCAAACATGCTGGGAACAGCAACATCCAGATCATGTTGGCAACACCATGATGAAGTCTCAGCTGCCTGGTATAGACGCAAACATCCCATCGCTTCTGCTGCCAGTATTCGATGCTGCACTGAAACATGTTTGCATACATCTGTCCAAATATACCCAAACATGTTGCCTGCTGTGTTGCCAACAGATGTTCGAGGGCACGTGTGGACGCGCACAGAGACGCTAGCTGACACGCCACGGGACTCGAGATGCGAGGATTTAACAGCCTCCGAGCTCATCTCATTTCCGGCACCTAATTTATACCTCTACACTTGAACGTCATACGAATCCCTGTTCTGCCACTGCCAGGTAGGAGTAATTCCAATAACAAGCTTCTCACGATGACCCAGACAACTGACAACCACATGGCATATCACCCGGTCAGAGTCCCTCTGGGAAAATCCTGTTTTACTCACCGGACTCCGGCTGCTAAAAGTGGTACAGCAACCTAAGTACGCAGTCAAGAGGACCTACACTTGGAGTCCGTGAGAGGATAGTCAGACCTACTGGGCAACAACTCATCTCCAGTTCAGATTCACAAGAAGTTAACGAAAGAGAACAACTGCGGTAGGTCAGGTGATTCATGCTAGGCAGCTGGTACAAGAATGATTAAACGACCAGACTAAGACAAGGATAGCAAAGAAGAAAGCTCTCCCCCATTCACCAAACCCTACAATTGAAACCGGCAGGAAAAAGTCAGGAGGAACACCACGTATTATAGAAAAACTGACGAGGACGTTTTGTTGGGAAGTGCAAACGAAGAAGAGTCTATCGTAGTGAAACCTAAAAAATGAAAGAAAATTAATTGATACATGTTATTAGGAGATTTTTTTAATATCCAGCCCTTACTTGTCACATGCTTCTCTAGCCTATGCTTGTAACTCTCAATGGAAGGGGCAGCAACTACATCATTAGGCAGCTTATTGGCATACAAATATCTACCCATTTCCTTACGAAAACGGAATTTATCTAGTCTGGAATCTTGTTCGTGGTAGCTGGGGGCGCTCACCATCCATTCACTCGATGTAGTGCTGCTCTCGGGTGTCTGCCGTTTCCACTCCTTCATCCTTCTTTCCTTCCATCCTCTTCTGTCTTTCTTTCCTTCATTCGTTCCTCGTCCTTCTGCCTACGGGTGACTATACACTCCCTCTTCTGTCTTTTTTTTCCTTCATTCTTTCCTCTTCCTTCTGCCTGTGGGTGACTCTTCATTGAGTGACAAGCCAGATGGTTTCCTGTACAAACCATTTACTACGCTGGGTGGTAACCATATAACCAAATTTTGGCGCCTGGTGGTTTAGTGAGTAATTACGGCGTTCCAATCGGATTGAGCCGGTGAAGGTTTATATGCAAGGGAGGGTTGGGGTTTATTGCTCACGTAATGCCAATCAGGGATAAGTGAGGCTGGTCACTCTCATATTAAATGTCAGGACCAACTTGCTAGCCCAGGGCTTCTACGCTCCGCATGAGGCATTGTAAGATTGGATGATGGATGGATGGATGGATGGATGGAATAATTACTTCTAGTTTTATCCTGTATGCCTAATATAAGCACCTTCATAATATCTCCTTTACTTATTCACATCATCCACTTATACAACTCAGTTAAGTCTCCCCTTTCTCTACGTCTTTCTTGTGAGTGCATATTTTATTTTTCAGTCTGTCTTCATATGAAAGGTTCCGAACTTTATGTTTTTTTTTTTTTCTTTGTCATTCTTCTCTGTACATTTTCTAAAGAATTTATATTCATTCTATAATACGGACATCAAAACTGCACTGCATAGTCTAAATATGATCTTACAAATGATAAAGTTGCTGTATTACTTTAGATGTCCTGTTGCTCACTCTTAGCGAAATAAATCCTGAGATCCTATTGAATTTATTTCTCGAATTAATACGTTATTGCCTTAGTTTGAGGTCGTTTACTAACAGTGACTCTTAGATCTCTCTCGCATTCCCATTTACAGTATTAATTTCCTTATCTAAACTATATCTAGTATCAGAGATGGCCTTTCCCATGTTGAGTCCTTTACATTTTTCCACGTTAAATTCCACTAGCAATCCTTAGACCGCTTGATAAATTTATAGAGGTCCTATCGTAGTTGAGCTAATAATGAGCCATATTTTTGTGTCATCGGCAAATTTGCTAATACTGCCAGTGATTTCTATGTCTAGATCATATCTAATGTAGTCCTTATAAGTTGGTCAATAATAGGGTGATGGAATATATATATATATATATATATATATATATATATATATATATATATATATATATATATATATATATATTATGATAAGGGGTGGAGTACTGATCTCTCTCGTTCACCGCTACTTACTAATCCCCAGTCCGACTTAGTGTCATTCATTAAAACTCTCAACTTTCATCCCTTCAGTCATGATACCATCTATTTTAAGATATCGCAGTCTATACCGTGTGCTCAGATCTTCTTATCCTTTCATGTGGGACCCTATCAAACGCTTTACAAAAGTCCAGTCAATAATATCGTAAACTTTATCTGTATCTACCACCTCATGGACCTCCGAGAAGAATTACATCAAGTCTGTGAGGCAGGATCATGAATCACCGCTGACTTCCGATTATAAGAGTAAATTTTTCTAAGTGTTCTCTAACTTGCTTTGTTAAAATAGATTCCAGCATTTTTCCTACTGTTGATTTCAGACTTATCGGACGATAATTCGACGCAACTAATGTGTCACCCTTTTTAAAATGGGTACCACGTTACGGTCTTCCACGCCTCTGGAACTTCTTCATTAATCTGACAGTCCTATTGGGGAGCGAATACCCTGATTATGATGCCCAGACTAGCTGCAGTGGCAAGTGAATTATAATGATAATTCCCCCTCCACATCACCACTTGTCATACCAGTTTGGGAGGCAATCTCATTCTGTCTGGCACAGCACTGGGATACCAGTATCAGTAATCTGCCCTCGATCCTGTTATCTTCAATCAAAGGTGAAGCTCCAGTTAGGACGCACTGAGTAATGCTTTCGTCCACGAACACACAGGACTTAGGCATCGATTTCATGGACATGCACAGAAACCTAATGCAACACTTGTCTCCAACAAGCATACACTATGCCTACCCCATTCCCAGCCCCTACAAGCTTGCACTAAAAAAATCGCTCAGTCATGCGTGTATACGTGATATAATATTCAGCCTTGGCTAGGACTGAATGTAGGAGGAAAGAACTGCAGGGAAGGGACCTCTTCTATTCAGCGTTTCTCCAAGCAGACTTCCTCAGGAATAACAAACAATGATAGCATCAAACGGCCTGGGATATATAAGTCGCTTGTTGCTAGTACTGTGTGCTATTCCTCAGGAATCCTGGTTGGCGAAACGTTGCATAAAACAGGTTCCTTCTCTGCACTTGGTGTTTTTACCTGCAATGTGCATATAGGTTATTAAGGGATTGCCGCCCTGATCCAGAAGATTTAATTTTGTCAGGAGCAATATTCAAGCGATGCGGGCAGAATAAGTAACTCATCCATTTAATCCTATAGGCAAATTGGAATTATAGACATAAATATGAATATAAATATAGATATGCAGAGAACGATGTAGGTATAGAGTAGATGTAATTGCCTTAAAAAGTGTCAGTTGAACAAAAATTATACCCTTCTTCCCTTTCTACTCTCCGCTCTCGCTCTCTCTCTCTCTCTCTCTCTCTCTCTCTCTCTCTACTATTTTTTTCTTTCAAACCCCGTAGATTTATACTCTTTCTCCAGGCACCTTTTGCTGATCCATATTCTCTCACAGATCTCTTTCTCTTCTACATTGTTTTTCTTCCTATTTCTAATCTTCAACTATCCTCATTTTCGTTTCAGTGTCTTCCTAATCACCTTTCTTTCCACTTATCTAACTGTTTTCCCCTCTTTTCACTCGTTTCATTTATTAGATCATGTTTCTCGCTTGCTTCTATTCCTATTCAACTACTCTAGAAGTAGGTCCGAATTATGAAACTCAAATCATCAAAAGGGCCATACTTTATTTTACCTGATATTTATTCCCATTATCTTAGCACTTATACACAGAAAGAAAAGAGAAATTCATATATTATTTGCGTTTCATTTTCGCTAAATACATAACTTAAAGGAAAAATGCAAAACTTTCTGTTAGATGATTGTTTATTTATTTTCATGCTTCTGAGTCTGTCAAAAGCTTCCTTCCCCTCCCCCCCCAAAAAAAAAAGACTTAAGGGCCTGAATTGGCCCTCGAGTCGTCATTTGAATAGCCGTGGCCTATGATCTACAGTCTTTTAAATGCAGTGTGTCCAGGCATGCAACTCAAATGGTTATTTTTCTTGGAATGAAAAACCTTGCCGGCTCCTGTCCTTTGGTTCCGTTTTCCTTATATAATATATATATATATATATATATATATATATATATATTTTCATCATACATTCTGCCTTTAGCCACTCACTTCTCTCTTCCAGCTGCCATTCAGTCCTTGTCTGCTTCCCTGCCCATCCCCTTCCTCTGCTCCCACCTCCTCAAAAAGAACCCAATATTTACAATTGCTTTTCCACATTTCTGTCGTCTTTTCCTGACTACCTGTCACACTCCACCCTCACCCCCTTCTTTCCTCTCTCACCCCACCTTCACTTCTTTTTCCCCTGCCTCACCCCACTCTTATTCCATTCTTCTCTGGTTCCCCTTACCCTTCCTACCTTTCTACCTGCCTCATTCTCTATGCCCTGTCCACACCCTTCTCTTTCTCACTCCACCACACTTACAGTGGTTTCCTCCATGCTTCACCACATTCCATCTACCTTCATCCGTGCCTCACTCGACCCTACCTACCTTTCTCTGTGTGTCATATCAGCATACCTACCCCATTGATTATCTAACCTCACCGCACCAGCCAACCCCCCTTCTTTACGTTACCCTGTCTACCTGCCTCCCCTCCTCATCTTACCTTTTTTAGCCTCCACTCTGTCTCACCCCACCACAATTACCTTTTTGCTTCACCCCACCCTACCTACCTTCTTCTCTGTCATAACCTATTCCACCTGTCTTCCTCTGTGCCTCACCTCATCCCATATACCTTCTAACTTACCCCAGCCGACCCACCTGTCTTCCACCCTGCTTCACTGGGATGTGGCTTCGAGGGTTACGAACAATGCTGGATACCCCTGTTTGTATGCATGTACACATACATACATACACACGTACACACACATAGATAGATAGATTGATTGATACAGATAGATAGATAGACAGAAAAACAGATATCAGGACACTTCCTCCCACACTCTCCTCCCACGCTCCGAGACTTGCCTCCTTGGCTTACCTCACCCTACCTACCACTTTTTTCTGCTTCACTCCACCCAGTATATTTTTAATCCAATCTCACGGTAACCCACGTTTTCTCAATTCTATTTCCCACAACCCTACGTATTTTTAGCCCTCTCTTAGTCCGTCCTGCCATTCTTCCTCATAGCCTCACATCCCTCTTCATTTTGTCCCAGATCCTCACTTCTCCCAGACTGCCTTCCCTCTTGCCTCGCCCCTGCCTACTGACCGTCCACCCTCTCTCACCCACACATACCTCCCCACCCCAGTTTGCAAAGTTTTATTCTTTTCACGTTCCTGTCCAACCTCTCTCACTCAGCTTTGCCAGCCATTTCCCACTAGCACCCTGTCTGCCCTTCTATCCTTATTTCCCCTCCCCATCCCGCTCTGCCTTCACACTCCAATTACCAGAGTCTCTTTTTTTTCACTTTTATGTCCTTTCTTTTTCACCTCACCCAACCTAGCTTTCTCCCACACTCACCCCGCTACCTCCCTGCCTCACTCCACCCTACCTGTCTCCTCACACACATACCCTCCATGCCTCCCTTCCTTATTCCACCATGCGCAATACCTCACCACAGTCTACTTATCTTCCTTCTACATTTTCTCCCTGGCTATTTGACTCACCCCTCCCTGTCTGCCAGCCTCTTCCCATCCTACCTATCTCCATCCAGACTTACCCTGCTACCTCCCTGCCTCACCTCGCCCGGCCTGCTTACCTCCTTGCACCATCTCGTCCTATCCATCTTCTTTCTAATCTTAACCTGTCCTTCCAACCTTTCCTCTGCCTAATCCAGCTGCAGTTCTGCCTGTCTGCCTCACCTCGCCCTGCCCGCTTGCCTCACGTTCCCCTCCTCAATGTTTCACGGGACAATCGAAGGCCTAACTGCTGACTCGCCCTCCCGGAGCCCCAATTTGAATTTTTAATGACAAATGTAAAATTCGTTGTCTGGCCCATAAATATCAGGGGTCGCGCAAGGGTGAGAGAAGCAGAGGGAGTGTTAGAGGGAGGAGGAGGAGGAGGAGGAGGCAGAGGGAGGTGATGGAGGAATAACGGAGACGGGGAGGTAGAGAGAGGTGATGGAGGAAGAGTGGAGAGGGATAGAAGGAGTATGAAAGTAAGGGAGAAAATACAGAAAGGAGAGCGAGAGAGTGAGCAAGATGGAAAGGAAGTATCTATATAGAATGGAGAGGGAGACACTGTGACAGACAGAAAGGAGAAATGGGGAATAACGAGGGAGAGATGAGAATGAAGTAAGGAAGAAATAAAGAACTGAGAGTGCGAGACTGAGAAACATAACACTGAGAAATATAGAATGAAGAGGGAGGGCGTGACAAAGAGGAAGTAGTGAGAACGCAGGGAAGGGGGAATCTGAGGTAAAAAAATGAGAGGAAGGTAAGGGGAGGAGAAGCAGGTTGAGAAACTCAGAACGAGTGGAGAGGGAAAGACTGACAACAGAGGGAGTCGAGAGAAAGGAAGAGAGAAGTGGGAACGGAGGAAAGGGGAGGGGAAAAGAGGAGAAAGAGAGATTTAGAAAAAGGCAATTGAGATGGAAGAAGGAAAGATGTCAAGAGGAAAAGGAGGGATTGGGTCAGGAGAAACAGAAATAGAAATCAAGCGGAAGAGAGAAGGGACAAGGGAGGAAGGCTTGTGATTGAGAGAGAGAGAGAGAGAGAGGCGTGGGAGGGAGGAGGGAGTAAAGAGAAAACTTTCAAGGGTAAAACACTGTATAGGGAAGAACAGACCAAGAAAGGCGGAAGAAAAGATAACGAAAATTAGCAACTTGAGAAGAAGGGGGAGGAAAAGAGAAAGGAGATGCAGAAGGGAGTATGAAGGGAAAAAATCGGTTGCTGCTCCGTTAGTGATTCAGAGACTGTTAGTTATTCTATAGGGTGAGCCATGATTATTATATTTTTTCTAAACGATTAAAGGAAGCAAATACAGCGGCTTTCCGTCACCCACTGATTTTTCTGTAAGTGAAGCCGAGAGGGTCTATCTATCTACAGTATATACCTAGGCTGCTTCCCCCAAAGAAAGGGAGGTAGCCGAGACAGGACGACACACTCCCAATTTACTCATCGACACACACACATTCACTAGCATCTTAGCCCCCAGGGAAGAAGGGACAGATCCTCACCACACCACACAGCCCGAGGGCCAACCGCGCAGTGCAATCAGCAACATCTGCAGCAGAGCTCGACAGTAGAGCTGGTTAACCCCTGCCACATCTTAATGGACCCATCCCCATGCCTGCACCTGATCTGACCAAATGCAGGAGAATATCCCCTCAGGGCTGCGTCACCATTTATTCATTCACAATTTCTCTCCAGTCATTCCTATCACACTCAGCCACTCTTCCTTGCTCAACAGACATCCCTCTCGCATCCAACGCTCTCTTCACACTGTCCATCCGTCCTATTTGTGGTCTTCCTCTCAGCTTTAAAGCTCTCACATACGTTCCAGTTATCTTTTTCACCAATCGCTTATCATCCATTCTCTCCATATGCCCAGACCATCACAACACCCTCTGCTCAACTCGATCAGCCATCTCCTGCACAACTCCAGTTCTCCTTTACACTTCATCATTTCTCACTCGATCCATATGCATCACTCCACACATACTCCTCAGACACCTCACATCCATTACATTCAAACTTGTCCTCTCAGCTACACGCATATTCCATGTTTCAGCCCCATATAACGCAGTCGGTACCGCAACACCCTCATACAACCTTCTCTTTACATGCATCTAAGCGAACGACATCTAAACACTTTTTTCATTCCTCCCGGCACCTTTCCTACCTCATTCATTCTAAACTTCACTTCTGCATCTATTCTTCCATCCAGAGCAACATGTGACCCTAAATACTTAAAACACTCTACCTCCTCAAGCAACTAACCATTCAGAGCTATATTCTTCCTCCTACCGTCTACGAAACTAGTACACTTCATCACTTTACTCTTATTCTCATTTACTCTCAATTTCCTCCTTTCACACACCCTTCCAAACTCCTTTACCAACTATCTCAATCTCTTCTCTGAATCAGCCACCAGTGCAGTATCATCCGCAAACAGCAGCTGATTCAGATTCCACTCTTTACCGACAGCATTCACCAGACTCAACCTCCACCTAACACTCTTGCATTCACCTCCCTTACAACACCATCCATATAATCATTAAACAACCAAGGCAACATCACACATCCCTGCCACAGCCCCACTCTCACATGAAACCAATTGCTCACTGTATTTCCCACTGTTACACACGCTCTACTATTTACATAAAAACTTTTCAGTCCTTTTAGCAGCCTACCGTCAAGTCCATACATTGTTAAAACAATCCACAAAGCCTCCATATCAGTTCTGTATATATATATATATATATATATATATATATATATATATATATATGTGTGTGTGTGTGTGTGTGTGTGTGTGTGTGTGTCACACAGTGCTGCTCCACTCAAGCAACGAGAATGAAGTGTTGAGTTATCCATCTTCTCATGTAGCCTACATGTTTTTGCCATTATCATAAAAGCTCTTTACAACATACAGAACTTTACTTTCTATACTCTACGTGGGCAGTAATTTACATAATCCTTCCTATTTCTCTCTTAAATATGCGTTTTCGAGATTCTTAAATGCCATTCTTATCACAGCTTTTTCTCATGTCCAAATTACTACAAATATTTGATCTGCAATCTGCACATCTCCCTCTCTCTCTCTCTCTCTCTCTCTCTCTCTCTCTTTGGAATACACTTTGTACATCACTTAATACCTCCGTCAAGGTTATGTTTTACCCCGCGATGGTTTGTTTGTCTGTCTGTCTGTTAGCAGGATTACATAAAAAGTTATAAGCGGATTTTGATGAAATTTTGTGGAAGGGTGGGCCATGGGCCACGGAAGAAATACTTAAAATTTAGCCCGGATCCGGATCCGGGATTACTCAAAAGTTATAAACAGATTTTGATATAATTCTGTGGAAGGGTGGGCCATGGGCCAATGAAGATATTATTAAATTTGGGGGCGGCTCCGGATCCGGAGTATCCCGCACAATATTTCCATACATTTTCAATGAATTTCAGTTAAATTTTGTGGCCAGGTGGACCATGGACCAAGAAGTAACATTAAATTTGGGGATGGATCCGGATGCGGATCCGTTCCCCATGTTCACAGATCCAGATCGGGATCCTTTTTAATGTCAATGACATTGACGGAGGTATGCGCTCTCTGATCGCTTTCTAGTTACAGCTCTTTTACCTTACCTATGAATTGTCCTTTCATCTACTTAACTTCAGCACACGAGGTTTTCCATAATAATTTTTGTATCCACATCGATCACTTACAAAATAAATTTTCTAAAGGGGCAAAATTAAATCTCAGGTATATCCTTCATATGCTGGCTAATTTAAGAGATGTACTGAACTCTCACCAAGTTAGGGCACAAGTCTATACTCTGTTTGGGGATAAAGATTGACCCCCTTTTGATACGGGAAAATTTAGTTATCCAATATGCAGGTATTATGGAAACAACAAACTTTGGCAATTTGATCGTCAAGGAGAAAGGGAAGATGGGTGTATCCATGCATGAGGGAGAAGGAAGGGAGTATGAAATGGGAGAGGCCGTAGGGAGGAAGAGTAGAGGAGTGTAACAAGAGATGAGAAAGGAGTAGAGAAGCAAAACAGAATAGGCGAGAAGGGCGAAAGAGGGAAGAATTGACGAGAGAACGAGGAGACATGTGGCAGGAGAAACTGAACGAGAAAAAGGGGGATGAATGGAGTAACTGAGGGCAAGAAGTAGGAAGAAGGATGGAAAGGGGAAGGGAAAGAGGGGAAAAGGTAAGACGCGAAGGAAAGAGAAAATATGACAGAGATAGTGAAAGTGAAAAGGATAGGTGAAGGGAAAGAGTTTGGGAAAGAGAAAAGAACGGGGAAGGAGGAATGAAATGGGAAGGGGGAAAATAAAGAAAAAGAAGGGAAAGGGAATGAGGAAAAGGAAGGGAGAAAAGAGGAGAGGGAAGGGATTAGGTAAAAAGAAATCTATTTATCTATCTATTGTCAGACGCCATAATCCTGTAAGGGATGGCCATATGACTCTGAGTTATTTGTTTTACGGGGAGGGGCACTAACCCTCCCCCAACCCACTTGTTGACAGGTAGGGAGCACGTATGGTTTGGTTATATGGTTACCACCCAACGTTGTAAATGGTTTCTTGGCTTACAGGAAACAATTTGGCTTGTCACTCAATGTAAAGCCACCTGTAAAGGAAAGAAAAGCAATAAGAAGTAACAGGATAGATGGGAGAAATAGGAAGAGAGGATGGCAGGCACAGAAAAAGAATAATGAAGGCTATGGAAGAAGTAGGCAGCACGAATGAGGGTGAAAGGAAGGAGTGATGAGGGACGAAGATGGAGAGAAAGAAGGAAGAGAAACACGTGGAAAAGGAGGATGGAAGTGGAAGGGGAGAGAGATGGATGTGACAGGGCATGGAAATGGGGAAGGATACAGAAGAGAGGGAGGGATAACGAAGCTGGTGGAAAAAAGAAAAAGGGTAGGGAGAAAGAAGTGTGCGTGGAAAGGACTGAAAGGGACTGAAAGGTGAGTAGGATGAAAAAAATGGAAAGAAGAATGGAGGATGTGATCATATGATTTAGGGAAGGGGAGATTAGGAGGCTGTAGAGGAGGAATAGAATGATGCTTAAAGGTTGTGAATAGAGTAGAGAACAGAAGGGTGAAAAATAAGCATGAAAAAGGAAGGGAACTGGATGGAAGGAGTTTGACACAGTACGAAAGAGATGTTGTTACAATGTTAGAAGAGAGAGGAATGAAGGAAGAAGAGAGAGAGAAGGAAGGAAGGAAGGAAGGAAGGGGAATGGGAGCGAGAAGTGAGACGAGTTAAGGAAAAAAACAGAAGGAATGAGAATGGGACAATAGAGGACAAGGAGAGGAGAAATGTTGAGGAAGGAAGTGCATATGAGATAGGAGGTGAGAGAGAGAGAGAGAGAGAGAGAGAGAGAGAGAGAGAGAGATGGGACAAATAAATAAGGAAAGAAGGAGGAAGAGGATGCCGGAATGTGAGGAAGTGAAGTGAACAGCGGGAGAGAAAGAAAAGAGGGAGATTTAAAAAAAAAAAAAAGGCGGATGAAGAAAAAGAGAATTGAAAAGACAAGGAATACGAAATCAAGAGAGAGAGAGAGAGAGAGAGAGAGAGAAGCATAACTGGAGAAGAGAGGAAACAGAATATGAGATCAGAACAGAAAAGGGGAATGTGTGAATGATGAAAACGGACCGAAAGAGCAATCAAGAGAAAGTTGAGAGGGGAAGGAAAATGAGAGAGAGAGAGAGAGACAGAGACAGACAGACAGACAGACAGACAGACAGACGGGAAAAGTTAGAAAAAACAGAGGAGATTAGTAGAGATTGAAACTAGGAAAGAAGGATCTACGAGTTAGCTTCTCTGTGAACCACTGAGGGAGACAGTCCGAGAAAAGAATGTCGGAAAGAAGAGGAAAGCCACAACAGTTCCCTCCGTCTTTCTGTCTGCTTTCTTTTCCACCTGTCTGTCTGTCAATTTACCTTTCTTTTTGGCTAGCTCATGCTGCCTTACTTTTAGTTGCGTTTTTTTTTTTTTATTATATTCTTTTGTCTAACCGTGGCAGGCACTTTTACCTTTCAGAAATAATGGATTCCGACCAAACTTGGACACAATGACCAGCCTGTGACCTAGTTGTGTCTACCAGGTTTTGGTTGCCTAGCAATGGCCGAAAAACAGCTTTTCTTGATCTTTTCACGTTTTGAGCTGTAGAAGCAATACCAATGGGAGTTGACAGCTCTGACTTCTCTAAGCATAATCTTGAGTTCATTCCCAATTGGAAATGTGCCATCCATTTTCCTCTCTCTTCTCTAGTTTTCAAGTGGCAACCCTGCGAAGATTGGCCTCAGCATCCCTAGCAACCAGTGCCGGTTTTCAATAATGTTCCCCTAGTTCTCCAGTGGCTCAATGGAATTGAATGAAACTTAGCATACTTATAAACACTGACTAGTACTACAACTTTCTATTGTAAAGCTATATGCTAATTGGCCAGGTCAGAGGTCAAAGGTCTTCAAATGCAAAAATGGTGAAAAAGTTAAAATCATGACTATGCTCACACAAAATGCTAAGCCTCTGAAGATTATAAAGCCAGAGCCATGATTTTTGTGTGGAATGTTGCACTGGAATGTCTCCATACAAAATTTCCATTTAGTGTCGAAACTCACTTCCAGTCTCTGGCAACACCACGTAGAAGTTGTTCCTCTTGTGGGCCATTCTGCAAATTTCAAGTTCCCTAGCTCCACAGTGGGTAGTTGGAATTGCATGAAACTTTGCATGCTTATAGACGCTAATGAGCACTACAAGTGTGCTTCATATATGCATGACCAATATCCACCAGGTCAGGGGTACAAGGTCATCAAGTGCAGATACTATGAAAAGTGCTAAAATTATGACCTTGCCCAAGCAAAATGCTTAGCTCCAAAGATTATTAAGCCAGGGCCATGATTCTTGGGTGGAATGTTTCACTGGAGTACAGTAATTACACGATTATCCAGTTGCTCTGTATCCAACATGCTCCGTATCCGAAATTTAGGCCTTGGCTCTATAATATCTTTATCTGGATTTAATTGTCCGTATACAAACATAAAATTTCTGACATCACTGGTTGAGCAGCCTATAAATTCAAAAGATCAGTTTGGTGGCCTGCCAGCCTCTCTGCATTAATGGGTAATAGACCCTTACCCACAAGCTGAGTAAATATGACTGTCCACCTCCTCACTAGATGGCCAAAGTCCCCCGGCTGCCCAGGTCACTCGGATGCTACTGGTTGCGCGTGAGTAATACAGACCCTAACCCACAAGCTGAGCAAATATGGCAGTCCACCTCCTCACCAAATGGTCAAAGTACCCCAGCCTCCCGGATCACTCGGAGCTAACAGCCGTGCATGAGTAATACAGACCCTAACCTGCAAGCTGAACAGTAGTGGCTGTCTGCCTCACTGGAGAATGGTCAGTCATGTGGCCCCTCTCGCAAGCCGGGCCGTGTGCCAGTAAAAGAACGTAACCAACCACCTGAGCAGAAATGGCTGTCTCTCTCCCTATGAATGGTCAGAGTAGCCTGGCTGGCCAGGAGAGATATTGCATCACTATGTTCAGTGGTGGTTACCAAATGTCCCCACTCTTAGTCCAGCTCCAACGGTTGGAGAATGAGTTTTCCGACATTTGTGAAGTGATTACTGGTGATGGGCAATACCAGTGATTGAATTTAGATCTATCTATCTATCTATATACCTAGGCTGCTTCCCCCAAGGAAAGGGAGGTAGCCGAGACAGGACGACTCACTCTCCATTTACTCATCCATTCAAACACATTCATTCGCATCTTAGCCCCAAAGGGGAGAACGGACAGATCCTCACCGCACCACACCGCACAAGGGTCAACTGGGCAATGCAATCAGTGACATCCGCAGCAGGGCCCGACAGCAGAACTGGTTTACCCCTGCCACATCATAACAGACCCATCCCCTTACCCGCACCTGACCTGACTAGCTGATCAGACCAAATGCGGGAGAATATCCCCTCAGGGCTGCGTCATCACTTATTCATTCACAATTTCTCTCCATTTATTTCTGTCACGCACAGCCACTCTTCCTTGCTCAACAGAATTTAGATACAATACCGAATACTTTGATGGCCAGTATTGGCGGTATCAAATACCTGTACCAATAGCTAGGCAGTTTCGTAAATAATACCTTTTTAGTCCGATGAACTACCTAAAATTTTAATATAATTACTCAACGGGCTCAGTCCGGTTTAAAATAAGTATATGGCCACTATTTTAGGGGAACATGAGCACCAAAACTGCCATTCAGTGCACTAAGAAAATCTTAAAATCATCATTTCCCAATGAAATAGTAAATTCATTTTCAATTAACTGGAAAGTCTATTTTACTACTCAGAGTAATCGATACCTAGCCATCAATATTGATACTTGCAGATAAGCAGTTAGTATCGGAAACATCAATATTTTGGTACTGATACGGCCACCACCAGTGATCAGGTTAGCCACAAGACCACCAAGGATTACTGTACACCAGGTAGAGGCTAGTAGGTTACAACGCCTGTCCGCCATTCACTGGCACTAAGTACTGTACTTAATTAAAATTCGTTTTGCAACTTTTGTCTTCTTCATTTATTTGTTTGTGCTTTTTTGTTTATGCATTGTTTTCTTCATCTCTAGCACTATACTGGATATTCCCCTGTGTGTTCTGATGTCTGGATAACTGAAAGACAGAAGAACACTGCCACAGTTAGGAGGGTGTAGGGTGGAGTGAAACTATGCATTTTTTTAACTTTTTTTGAAAATCTTCAATGGGTAGTGTCCAGTTGCTGTCAAATGACATCAACATATCGTGTTTCAAATTTGAACTCCCTCACGCAATATCTGCAGGTGCCTTTTTTCACTTAAAGTTTAGTAATTTAGCTGAAAAATGCTTTTTTTTCTACACGTTTTTTGTTATGCATTTTCTCAATATAACATAAGCGGGTAGTGTGCATTTGCTGCCATATGTAATCAAGAAACTATGTTTTCAATCTGAACTATCTTGGGGAATATCTTCAGGTGCCTCTATTCATGTTTTTTCATCCATAAAATGTCATTTTTTGTAATTATGTAAGCATATGCAGCATGCAGGTATTTTTCACCAAAATTTTATAGGAACACAATTTTTATTTCGTAAAGTTTATTTTTACAGTACAGTTACATTCTACCGATACAGCTCTTCGCTTATATTAACCTGCAGATAAGCCGTTGCGGTCAATATAACCCAGAACTCACCACGAGGAGGTGGCTGTATGTCGAGTTCCACCCATGCCCAACCCATCCACCCAACCATATTGAGCATTAGCTTTTATTCACTGCAAACTAACAACTATATTTCATTGTGCAATGTGCATACTGTGATTTGGTCTCAAACTTGGGAATTTTTGATCTGGATGCTAGTTTTGCTCGAATGAATCCATCTCTTGCCTCTTCTCCACAAACTGATGATGATGCTTCTGTAACCAATTTGATTAATCTTTCTACTGCCTGCGAATGACATGGGAACCTTTCAAAATTCAGCTTACTCTTTTCTTTTATCTGTCTATCAATGAACTCATCTGAATATTGAGCTGTCAAAGGAGGTTCTGTCACATCAGATTTATTCCAGTCAATCATGTGTGTGTAGTCATTACTTGAGAAATTCAATTTGGGTATTGTGAACTGACGTATTTGTTTTCTTTCAGTGCTCCTTGCTTTCTTGATACGACGCCATCCAAGCTCTCTAATGTAGTTACGATCATCTTGGAGCATTGTGATGATTATGTTTTCTGGATGGGCAAAGAAAGCATTACGCTGAATTACAGGTTTAATTATCTTCTGTATTGCTTCAGGGAGTTTGTTGAACAGTACCAGAGTTTTATGGACATTCTTAGCCCCATCAACAGCTAGGCAATATGACTTGATATTGAACCACATTGGCACGTAGAATTTCATCACAAAAGTGGCTAAGGCTACTAAGGTGTCTGATGGCCTAGTCATTGAGACATATAACCTTAGAATTCTACTTGCAGTTGTGAGCCATCGAGAATGTGATATTTTTCCAGGCTGACGGGCTGCTAAACTTTCAGTAACTTGCCCTGATCCAACAGCAGTACTAATATCATAAAGGTATCTTTGGTCACTGCTTAAATCATTGACTGTCTTTTGATCAAGTTGACACATTTCCAGAGTAATTTTAGAAAATTCTTTTATTGGGAGCTTCTCACAGTTATGAAGTTTTTTCCCAATGTCACCTGTAAAGCCTTGTGGTCCAGTTGTCCTACCATCCATTTCTTGTATCAAATGTCGCAGTGGCAATTCATTCGCATGTAGCTGACATATAAACCAATGAAGTGGTCTTCCAAGTTTGTATTCTAGTATTCTGATTGCACCACCTTTGAGACCAGTATTTACAGGCGTTCCATCACATCCAACAGCCATCAAAGAGTCATTTGGAATACTGTTTTCATCTAGATGTCTTAAAATTCCTTGTGCTATAGTCTTGGCAGTTCCTCTACCAACAGCAAAATGACCTAGGTATGTTGCATCTGGTTCAGTGATTAAGGCAATATGCTCTTCGCTGACAGTTTTCATGTGATAATTTGAGCCTATTTTCTCATTTACCAGTGTATGATCTTTTCGTCCATCAAAGTAAATGCTCTTTATTTCTGTTTTCTTTGTGAATGTTGCTTCCTTCAGTTCTTTTCTACCTAGAGACCGACTTCGTCGAACTTTACTGCGATCGATAATGTGTTTGCTGGCTCCTTGTGATACAATGCCATAATCTTCCAAAACCGAGGTTGAAATCAATGCTGCTGCTCTGTCTGACACTCCTGTTCTATCACATGCTTGGGCTAAGTTAGATAATTTTCTTTTACTCGTACTGGCTGCGTGTTTCTTCTTTTGTTCTCCCTCCTTCCACTGCTTCTTTAAAGGTGGAATGTACTCTGTGTCTGAAGATGTTGCATCACTACATGATGATGTGTGATCAGATATTTCAGTATTTGCTGGTTCATTATCAAGTTTTCTTGCTTTCAATACTTTTCTTTTTCTTTCTTGTCTCTTCATTAACATACGTGTAGTTTGTGCATCAACTCCACCGATGACCATTTTTCGATTTGTTCGCTGGTCAACGATGAAGTCTCTCTCCAGTAATGGGATTTTGTAGGCTTTTTCACATGAGCAGAGTTGGAAATCCTCACACTTGCACGATGAAATATCAAATAATTTGCCTGAATCACTTTTAAACTTCTCAAGTTTTTCTTTGAATGATTTGGTGTCTTTCTTGCCTTTGTAGTTCTTCATTAAATTCCGATGTTTCACATGATAGGCTTTTATCATGTCTATTATTCGTTTCCATGACAGTGTGGGAATGGATGCTTTGGCATAAATGTTTACAAGCTTCTTAGCAACATTAGCTGCAACACTGCCAACTGCAGGATCCTTATTGTTGGAAGAATGTTTCAGTTTCCACCTCTCTTGATTAAAGCATTTCATGATATCACTGTAAGTTGGTAACTGTCTTTCATCAAAGTCACTTGGGTTTCCAAAAATAGGACATGACATCCCTTGCCTGGAACATGAAGTACTTGGCTTTGATCTATAAGAATCCTGCATTGTGAGTAAGAGCAGGGTACAACCACTACAGATCCACAACAGATCCACAAGTCCTGACTCAGTTACTCAATTAGGTGTTAATGGGAGTCACGGTCAGATTTGCCAGTTATGGTATCAAGCACTTTTTCTTCTGAGAAGGCTGCACCTGAAAAATTAACATTTTACTACCTCAGTCCTGTTTTCGATATAAATCGGTTCTGAGAAGCAATATACATATATGAGCGGTAAATTTATACTAATAATGGATATTTCAAGCAAAATGTGATTAATTGAGGCACCTAAAGCTATCATCTGTTGTCATTGTAACTTCAAGATAGTTATTATGATGTCTTTTGTTATCTAATTCACACTACCCAAAACCAATTTTCACATAAAGATGTTGATAAATGAAAATTACTTTTATACATATATTTCACATATCGTGAATAAACTAGCGCTGCGGAGGCACCTCAAGATATTATCCGATTAGTGTTAAACTTCAGGAGAAGTCTTTTGGAGTCATATTGCAACTACTGAACAGTACCCATAAGAACTTTTCAAAAAAAAATATTTTCACTCCACCCTACGTACATATAGGTAGGGTATTTGTGGATTTTTGTTGTTTACGCATTGTTTTCTCTGCGTCTAGCATTATAACGGACATTCCCATGTGTGTTTGGATGTCTGAATAACTGAAAGATGAAGAACACTGCAACAATTCGTTGGGGTACTGTACATATAGGTTGGGTTGGGAAGGTTGTTGGTAAGTAGGATAATGCCCTGTATCCGGATTTCGTCCATATCCGGATTATTCGATGGCTTTCTTACGTTGGATAATCAAGGGATTACTGTATCTCCATACATATATATATATATATATAGTAACATCCAAGAATTAGATAAAATACACATACAGTACATCGCTATATAGGCAATGTTACGACGTCCCCAAGGCCACGAGAATACGATGTTTGTCTCCTTTTCCTGTAACATATAATGCTGAGTGCTGTATCCTAGGAGAAGATAGTGAAGGTGCTGATGACGGCAATATCTATTCCTTCTAGTTCCTAACCGATCTCCAAAGTTGGGCAAAGGCCTCTGAAAGTACCAAGACTCAGACTAAGATAAAAGAAAATATGCCATCTACGTGATGTGATTAATCCGGCAAGTCGGACATGTAAAAAAAAAAAAAGAAAAAAAAAAAGATATTGCTGCCTTACTTCCAGAATGACGTATATCCAGACAGCCTAGAGGGTGTGGAGAGATCATTTTTCTGTGCCATATTTTACTTATTCTTCAGTAAATAAGGAATGAAACTGTTTGGTAGAAGTAAGAACAGACCACCAAAAACGGCTCACAAAGTGTGTGTGATCTGCGTATCTATGAAGCCCTTCCACCTCTCTCTCTCTCTCTCTCTCTCTCTCTCTCTCTCTAGGTTTCGCCGTATCTATAATCTCCTCCTCTCTCCCCTTAATCTTACCCTCCTCCTCACTAATCTTCCCCACTTTTTCTGTGAACTTTTCCTCTTATCTTGAAAT
This sequence comes from Coenobita brevimanus, assembly GCF_032717465.1. NCBI lineage: Eukaryota > Metazoa > Arthropoda > Malacostraca > Decapoda > Coenobitidae > Coenobita > Coenobita brevimanus. The sequence continues at coordinate 1,830,094 of NC_137018.1, read as the reverse complement.
TCTCCACTTTCCCCCATCACTCTCTCTCTCTCTCTCTCTCTCTCTCTCTCTCTCACATACACACACACACACACACACACACACACACACACACACACACACACACACACACACACACACACACACACACACACACACACACACACATCACATACCAAGGTGGGTTTACCTACGACATCAAAGGGATCAATCCAGATGATTGCATCAGGTACAGTATGTGCTGCATCTCTCAACATTAGAGATAACACAACATATTGCAACACACCGTAACACATTCCATCGCAGCACATCACAACACAACACATCACAAAAACTCATAACAACACTTCATGGACATCATATCACATCACAATACCCCACAACACATCACAGTACATTACACGCATCACAGCGGATCACGTCCCAATACCCCACAACGCAATATAACACATCACCAACATCATATTGCATCACATCACCCCACAACATATGACAACACACTAGGGACATCGCTGCACGCCAAAATAAATCATAGCAAACTAGTCATATTACAACACATCACAAGTCATCACATCACCACACATCTTTAAATAACAGGGGCATCACATTGCAATACATCATATCAAACCACATATCTGAACACATCACAACATACCAAGAACGAACAAGTGGTGCCAGGCATAACGAACCTTGCCTGACCACTCAAGGTCAAAGGTCGTGGTACCAAATGAAACCCCATATGAGACTTCCTGTATCATGGTTATAGTAAATATCTATATCTTCAACCAGTTTTGAGTTTAAGCCCCCTAAATATCCGTGACCTTGAGTTTGACCTTTCAATGTGACTTAAGGTCATAGTTCATGCTACCAATTAAATACCCATATGGGACTTAGTATATGTTGATAATAATAAATATCTCTATCTTCAACCATTTTCGAGTTGTAGACCCCTGAATAACCGTGACCCTGAGTTTGACCTTTCAGTGTCACTTAAGGTCAAAGGTCATGGTACCAGTTAAAAGCCCATATGGGAGTTCCTGCATGTTTATAATTGCAGATATCTCTATCTTCACCCTGTCTTAAGTTATAGCCCTCTGAAAACCAGTGACCTTGGTTACAGGGTCACTCGATTACCTCCAAAATTAAATAACTTTCTTTTGGGACCAGTACAAACATATCCTGAAAGTTTCATGTGATTTCATTCAGCCGGTTTTCCTCAATGTTGCTAACAAACAAAGAAACAAACAAATAAACAAAGAATCTCGACCAAAAAATGTACATCGCCGAACTTCGTCCAGGCGAAATAACAAACAAATAAACTCGACCAAAAACAATACCTCGAGGGTCTCCATTCCGAGCGAGGTAAATTTCACAGCGCGTCATGGCACACCGCTACTTTTCACAGCACACCACAACATACCAGGGACATAACATTACATCATAGTGCACCAGGGACGCCGCCACACAGAAGAAGACACCATAACACACCGCAACACACAACTACACACTAAATACGTTTCATCACATCATTATGTAACAGGAGTGTCACGTCACAACACACCATAATACAGCAGGAACTTCACATCATTACTCATCACATCACATCACACCTCAAGACACCAGGATCGTTACATCACAACACATGACAACACATCACAAAAGACCACTACTCACTAAGAACGTCACATCACAACACGTCACTGTACGCTGAACCAAAGAACGTCACATCACATCACTGCACATCAAAAACATCACAGTAAACGCAAGATATTCATGTGACAACCATTATCCCTGTCCTTGGTATATGATATCGTCTCAACTCACTTGTTTTCTCTCCCTTCATATTCGCGCTTTTCTCCTTCCTAGTTCACTTTTCTCATACTTTTGCCTTCTCCTATTCTCTTTTTCCCTCTCTTCTCTTTTTTCTTATCTCTCCTTTTTTCATATTACTTCTCCTCTGTTCTACTATCTTCTCCTCTTTCCTTTTCCCGCATTTACTTTCATCTCATCCTTTCTTTTCCTTTCCTCCACTCTCTTCACTTTACTTTCGCCCTCCATTTCCTCGTCTCTGCGCCCCTTTTTCCTCTTCATTCACCTGCCTCCTCTCCCTTCCTTTTCTTCATCGTTTCCCTATTTCTTTACCTTCCTCACTCCTCACTTCTCATCCTTCTTCTTGCCGTCTATCCTCATCTCTTGTTTCAGCGTTTCGCTCGCTTGTCTGTCCTTCCTCCTGTTACATATTCCAACTTCTCTCGTCCCTTTGCATGCCTTTCCTCTCCGTTTTCCTCTCTTCACCAATCTCACCCCACTTCCATACCCATCTCTCTCCCTTATCCTTCGGCTCCCTTCTCGTTATTTATTTCCTTATTTCCTCCCTCCATCCCATCACCCTTCCTTCTCAGTCCCTTGCTTCCTCACCCTCCTCTTCACTCCTCTCCTCACACTTCTCTCAACATTCCCTTCGCCTTACCCTCTCTTTCTTTACTCCATACCATTCCTTTTCTCCCCACTCCATTACACTTTATCTCTTTCACCGTCTAATCTCCTCCTTGTCTTATTCATCTTTCCTCTCTCTCCTCACGTTGCTCTCCACCTTTTTCTGTTTATTTCGATGACTCTTTAAATTTACATAACTCCTCCTGTTCCTGTTCACTTTCAAATTCCATTCACAACCTCTCTATTACTTTTTACCCTCTCCTCTCTTCACCCAAGTTCTCTTTACCCTTCCTCTTCTCTTCTTCCTTCACCACACCTTCGATCCCTCTTTCTCCTTGTATCACCCTTTCTTCACTTCTTTTCTCCTCCTACCTTACCTCTTTTCTTTATGTCCTCTCTTTCTCCACACCTTCCTCTTCATCCTATCAGTCGTCTTCTCCCCTGCCTCTTCCTACTCTCTCTCTCTCTCTCTCTCTCTCTCTCTCTCCGCAAGTGCTGTTCGAGACCATTTTCATGTACCATGGAGCATTATCCTGACGACTTCCAGTTCCTTGTAGCGGTGCAGTACATGAAGCAGGTGACCTAATCGTTAAAAGAACAGAAATTTTTAATACAGTCAGGCTATTTTTTCATTAACAATTGTGTCTCGATGAACACTAGTAAGACTCGACGTATCTTCACAGGAACAAGACAACTAATATAATAAATACCCCCGTTATGTCTGATAACAACACATTCCAACCATCCAGCCTTGAAAAAAGCCTAGGGGTACATTATGGACCGCTACATGACCTTCAGAACACATAGCAATGAAGTAAAGATAGTCATGGGAGCCTCAGTATGTGTTAATAGAGTAAAGCAATCCTTTAAGGAAAAAATCGTATGATGGTGATACAGACACTTGTATAATATTCTCAACTACTGTAACATCATCTGGGGTAGAGCTAATAATACTGTGCTAAAAAGTACCCCCAAACTCCACACTTTTGCTGGAAGAATTGCAGATGGAAGAGCCGGAAAGTATGAAAAAGTCAGCCCTATCTTCAAATGGCTGAAAATGCTAGATATGAAACATAAAAATAACTTTCAACAGCTGTAGCTATCTTAAAGCACCCGAGTAAACATCACCCCAAGTGCCTACTGTCTCCTCGAACTGTAAACAAAGTAACATGTGGTATAACAAGACAGCAAAACATTCATTATTCTAGATAAACACTGGCTTGGGATCCAGGTGTCTCTTTGTGATGGGGCCAATAATACGAAATCAACCCCTGCTGACCTTAAAGAAAACTAATATCTTACCAATATTCAAAACAAGACAAAAACAGCACACAATGAATAATGTTAATTTATAGTCTGAGCTTCAAATGCCTTCGAAACTTAATAACTTCAAAAAATATCATTCTATATATCTATCTATCTATCTATTGCCAGACGCCATAATCCCGTAAGGGGTGGCCATTTGACTTTGAGTTATTTGTTTTACAGGGAGGGGCACTAACCCTCCACCAACCCACTTGTTGACACGTAGGGAGCACGTATGGTTTGGTTATATAATTACCACGCAGCGTTGTAAATGCTTTCTTGGCTTACAGGAAACCATTTGGTTTGTCACTCAATGTAAAGCCACCTGTAAAGGAAAGAAAAGCAATAAGAAGTGGCAGGAAAGATGGGAGAAATAGGAAGAGAGGAGGGCAGGCACAGAAAAAGAATGATAAAGGCTAAGGTAGAAGTGGGCAGCACTACATCAAGTGAGTGGATGATGGTCGCCATCACCCACCACTATCTGACTTCTGACAGTACTGCACTGTATATCCATTTTGGACTTAACGACCAAATCAACTTACGACGGATCCGTCGGAACGTAACCCCATCGACGCACTGCAGTGGGGATGACAGTGAACTTAAGTTAATGGGGCCACGGTGGTTAACAAATATATGCTGAATGACAGTTTCCATTATACCACCAGGTCGAAAGTCAACCGTCGTGGCCGCTCTTAGATGTGTTTCATTACCCTAATGGTACAAGTATATTGCAAACTGATATTCTTCATATCTATCTATCTATCTATCTATCTATCTATCTATCTATCTATCTATCTATCTATTTATCTATATATATATATATATATATATATATATATATATATATATATATATGCACAGCATGTTTAATGTCTCTGGTCGCTAGTGGTTTTGGTGGTAATGTGTCACTTGTCACATAAGAAATATTCCTTTCACAGTAATTCAAATATTTCTAAAAAAAAAAAAAAAGTTGCTGCTGAGACTGATTTCTTTCATAATTATATCTCTAACAGACAGTGAGTGTGCAAGTACACCGTGGAGACAACACAGCTGCTGACATCATGAACACTGGGACTTTCCTGAGCTGCCCCCGCAGTAATGATCTTTACATTAGCCATAAGATGAAAAAAAAAAAAAGGCAGTAACAGCCCTGTGAATATCTGTAGGAAGTGTCCCCTTAAGCCTTGTAAGTACACATGCGTAAAACATATGCCTGCACTTCCTCGTCTGAACTACCTAAACAGGATTCAGCAGAAACATCGCACATTCTATGGTGATGAAACAGACAAGCAAGACCATGAAGCGAAACATTCGCTGAGTATTAATGAATGACTGGTCAAACCATCGAAGTACAGTAAAACTTCTGACTCCTGCTGCGGGTACCCTGGACATGACCACACCTCCAGCAGAAGGGTAAATCATTCAGTGCTTGCATTCCGTTTCTGTCTTTTGCAGTGTTGCTTACAGTCACTTCATTTTAGATTCTGTTACCTTTTCCCATATCATCCTTCTCAATGGCACGAAGAAAGCAATTTCGTTACACAGAGAGGGTAGCAGTAGAGGGGGCAACAACGAAAAACTGAATATCACTGATATGGGAGGCGATAGGTAAGAGGAAATTTAACCGAGCTATTGAGATGGGTGCAAGGAATAAATTGTCGGGGAATGTGTGTGGATTGCGTAGGCTGACAAGAAAAGAGACAATGTTATTCGCTACACTTGAGGAGTGATAAAATTAATTCCTACTAGGAGAGAGGAGCGTGTGCTTAGACGGAATGGTCATGTGGAGATAATGGGCGAGGGAGGAACGGTGAAGTGGGTATATTAGTAGATGGAAAATCAGGTACAGAATAGACAATATTAAAGCTGGGATGGTGTTTTTGGATCAACAATCTGTAAGCTTTATACCTGATTAATAATATCCAATCCTTGAGAAAGTTTACCCAAAGTAATATTTTTCTACTTCACTTACAGTAAGAAGATAGGACAGAACTTTGCATGAGCCCTCTTCTCCTAGTCCTTTGTTTTTAACCACCTATTATATTCCTTGCTTCCTTTTCCTCTTATTCATCCCTCCTGCTTCTCCTCCCATTCTCGCCTCCTCCCCATACCTTCTATCCCCTTCTCTTTCTTCTCATTTTTCTCCGTACTACCATTCTCTATGTCATTCCACTTTACTCCTCTGTTCTTCAAGTCTCCTCTTCCCCACTTCCTCTCACACCATCCATCTTCACCCTCGCTTCTCCCATTCCCTCCTTTCACCACTGTTCTCATCCTTCCTCCTCGCTTTCCTCTTCTTCCTTTTCATCTCCCATTCTCTCATGTCTATTCTATCCGTTCTCTTCTCTCCCCACTTCTCTCCCGACTATTCCACTGCACTTGTCTCCTTTTCCTTTCCTTCCTTCAGTCCTCTTTCCCATCCTTCGATCTCTCTCTATCCGCACAACATTCCACTTCGTCCGCCCCTATTTTTCTGTTATATATCAGTCCTTCCCCGCTTCGTCTGGAATCATTCCTTTTCTCGCTTCTTCAATCATTACATTGTGATTCCCTTCCTTCCCCTACTCACCCTCTCTTAGCTTATCTTTTCCCCCTTCTCTTTCTCCTCCTCTCTTTCCCCCTTCCTCCCACCACTCCTTTCTTCTCTCTACCTTTAAACATTTAAAACAGACCGTTATAACTCCTCTTTCTCGAATGCTTCCCTCTCATCCTCTCTCATCTTCGTTTCCGTCCATCTCCTTCGTTTCCTTCTACTCGTCTTTCCGTCCATTCACATCCTCTTACTCCTTTTCTCATCACCTCTTTTTTCTCCATTCTTTTTCATCTGCCTCTGTAAAACACCTTCTCCCAATCCTTCCTCCATTTCCACTCAAGCCATCAGTTTTCTTCGTTCTTCTGTTCTTTCTCTTCTTCTTTCTTCCGTTCAGCCCTCCTTTTCCCTGCCCCCCTCCACCCTCTCTGCCCACACATTAGGCCTCCCTATATCTTCCTGTCTCGCCGTCTCTTCCCTCCCCTCTCCTTCTCTTCCTCTTCCTCCTTCTTCCGTCTATGCTCTCGCCTTCCCTCTTCTCCTCACCGTCTCTCCCCACACGCTAGTTCTCCTGATCTTCTCCTCTCTCCATCTCTTCCCTCCCCTCTCCTCTTCCTCTTCCACCTCCTCTTCCTCCTTCTCATCCTCCTCTTCCCAAGCCTCTTCTCCCCACTCCCGGTCCTGCTCATCTGGCGGCATAATTCAGTGGACAATCAGGGGGCCACAGGACAGGAATCCAAGCACCAATGGGAGACCAGAGCTTAGATGTTCTCAACGAGGCGGACTCACACACACACACACACACACACACACACACACACACACACACACACACACACACACACACACACACACACACACACACACACACACGATGCAATGACTACTGGAGAAGAAGTATTACAAGTTTGGCTCAGTCCTGTAAAAATACGATTAGTTAATAACAATTAGGCAAGAAAACACACACATACACACATGTGTGTGTGTGTGTGTGTGTGTGTGTGTGTGTGTGTGTGTGTGTGTGTGTGTGTGTGTGTGAGTGTGTTGTAAAGGCTTTGTGATAGTCACTGATCGTCCCTTACTGAGTTGGTTGTGATAATTAATGGTGTGGGTGGTGGTAGTTATTGGTGGTGGCTTTATTAGTGTAGGAAACGTGATGAATGTTGTTTGTTGCTGTGGCTGTGATAAATGAATTAGTTTCAGGTTATTTTAATGTGCTTATTGTTGGTTTAGCTAATGGAGATGGTTGTTCTGGGATTTCGATTGTTTTTGTTGTCGATAGTAATAACTGATTTTCATACCAATTACTGAGAATGATACTGGTTCATGTGTGGCTTGGGCGGAAGTTGTAGTTGCTGCTGTTAGTGCCTATGGTTTGCAGTAAGTGTCAGTTACTGCTGCTGACAGTTGAACTAGCCAGAAGCTGAATGTGGTGGTTGTCGTGGTTATTGAAAGGTTAACGCGTTTGAGGGTAGTTATGGTTGAAAAATCACATGGTTGAAGATGTCGCATGTGTTCTGTGGGAATTGGGTATAAATATGTTGTAGCTCTCGATACTGGTTCTGGTTGGTAGTGATGTCTAGGAAACAGGAGGGGATGGTGGTGAACGTGACTGGTGATAACTGTGGTTACTTCTGCCAACGAAGGTGGAAACAGGTTACGTAATCACTCGTGCCCGTTGGTCTGGTTGAGTACATTATATCTCAAAAAGTTTTAACCAGATTTCAGTAATATCTGGTGGACAGTTGGGCAGTGGGTCAAGGAAGAATTGATTAGTATTGTAGCTGGAACTGGATCAGGATGTAGAAATTTATTGGCTTTGATGGAGGTCAGCGCTCTCAAAGACTGTATACCAGAACTAAGATCGTAGAACTAACTGACAATGAGCGACCGTAAAATTATTAGTTCTGGAGGAATGAGGATTTACAGCAGTAAATTTTAAATCTTATTGGCGTTCGTGGAGTTATATGCTGAGTGCTTTTTAGTTGTAGCTTTTCTTCCTTAATACAATATTCGACTATAGTCCGTTACGACCAACTCCCTGGGAATACTGACTCCTTATGAAGGTTTAATTCATCCCCAGAGAGCAATTCACTACAGGTGAATCAGTTCCCTCTCAGGAAGACCATCTTCCCTTAATGGAGAACCAACCCTCCAAAGCAGGAAGTGCGCATCAACCACGTATTGTGCAATAGCTCTGGCCACACACTAGGAGGTTAAAATTTAATACGCCTTGTGCTCTGGGAGCCCACTGAACCATCCATGCAATGCAGTATGCCTAAGCAGCAGCAGGATGGCTCAGCAGTAGAGAGAGAGAGAGAGAGAGAGAGCGGGGGGAGGAGGGAGGAGAGAAATAGTTGAGGAAGCTTGCCAGTGTGTCGAAGCAAGAGAGCAAAACTTCAGGTATACTCTCATATTCTTCGAGCTTTGCAGTCAAGAATTTGAAGTATTTACTCTCTCATGACGACCAAACTCCTGCTCATTATGTTTTTACTATGTCGGACGATTTTGTTCGTCTATGTCGTGGTTTTTCATCGTGGGAAGACTACAAACGCTCCAGTAACTCTCTGACCACAGGAGGAATCCTCAGTACGTTGGTTTTGCGTCCCCTGAGGAATTCATTTCATTCTAAAAGATTTAAACAAAGCTGAAGAATACACTCACTGTATTATGAAAACTTACTGGGCTCGGTGGTAACCATATATCGAAGTGGGGCTTGGTGGTCTATTGGGTTAAGGCGTTTCAAACTGATGGAGCCTGCAGAGATTCCATCTTAGGGGAAGTTGGGTTTTTGTTAACATAATGCCACGCAAGAAGGCAGAGGCTGGTCGCTCTTGCCACAAATTCCGAGACTGACAAACCAAGCGCTGGACCCCCACTCCCCTGCTTATATGGGGCAAACCGAGGACTGATGATGATGATGAAAAAGACTCCTGGTGGTCAAAGTGCCCTGAGAGGTCGGTCAGGGTAAGCTTCAGGTGCAGTACCCATGAGTTGCTTCAGGTGCAGTACCCATGAATTCGAATCTTTACAAGGATGCTAAAGGCTCTTCGATCATGTCACGTAAGCAGGGGAGTAGGTTGGTGTGCCATAACAGTAATCGTAATAATTATCATGAAGTTCATTGCTGGATCGGACCGTTTCCTCGGAGAGCGAGTGATAGCTCGATTTTATGGTTCCTAAAGCTGGCGAGAACCGAATGGGAAAGCGATTCAATATTGAGAGTATGCGGTAGTCGATGTGTTAAAATAAATATCTATCTATCTATCTATCTATCTATCTATCATCCACTCACTCAATGTAGAGTGATGCCATATGAGCTCTGCACTGAGTGGCAAGCCAAATGGTTTCCTGTACCCAGGAAACCATTTACGACGCTGAGTGGTAACCATATAATCGGGGTTTCTGGCAGGGTTAAGTGTCCCCCAGATTCCCCTATTCAAAATCATTTAATCATGGCAGTCGTTTCAGAGAGCCTCGGAGGGCCCAATACCTGCCCAGGGCCCCAGCCAAATGGGCAGACTCGCGTGGCCATGTGGAATGTGAGAGGTGTGAATGAGGAGAGCAAGAGGGTGGAAGTGGTGAGTGTGTTCAAGAGTGCTAGACATGCTGTGATGGCACTGTGTGAAACGAAGATGAAAGGGTGTGAAGTGGAGGAGTGGGAGGGTGTGAAAGGTTTAAGATCGGGAATGAATGGGAGAGGAGGATATAAGGAAGGAGTTGTTTTGTTGATGAATGAAGTGTGGCAGATTGGAATGAGAGACTACAAATGTGTCAGTTCGAGGTGTATGTATGTCAAGTTCAATTTTGAGAAGGTTAAAGTGGCAGTGATTGTTGCGTATGCACAGAGTGAGGACTGGGGTGAGAGAGAGAAAGACAGGTTTTGGGATGAGCTGGGTGATGTAGTGGGAGAAATGCCCAGGAGCTATAAAGTGATCGTGATGGGGGATATGAATGGAAGAGTAGGCACTGGTCCTGAGGATGACATAGTGGGTTGTTATGGAGTACCAGGAGAAAATGATAATGGGAATCGACTAAAGGATATGTGTCAGGAAAGGAGGTTGTGCATTTGTAATTCGTATTTCAAACACAATGATGTACATAAATATACATGGTATAGAGGAAACGGGGATCGTGTTGAAAGAAGCCTGATTGATTACATGCTCGTAGAGATGTCGATGATGGGAATGGTTGCTGATACGAAGGCTGTGAGAGGACGATGAGGAGGTCTGTCAGATCGTATGATCGTGGTATGCAAGATCAAGCTGAGTGGAGTGAGGTGGATCAAGAGAGAGAGGAGCAGTCAGGGAGAAAGACTAAAAGTTGAGAAGCTGAGGATCAAAGAAATGACAGATGATTACAGGACCAAAGTAGAGGACGAGTTAGAATCAGCAAACTGGAATGAATTGGATCAGGACAGCCTGTAGAATGCATATAGGGATTAGTTAGGCATCCTAAAGTGGTGTGTGGTGTGGCAAGAGTATCAACAAAAGGGTACGGCATGGTGGGATGAGGAGGTTAAGAGAGCGGTGGAGGAAAAGAGAAAGAAGTGGCTAAAGTGGTTACAGGACAGAGGTTCAATTGAAATAAGGACTGAGTATATAGAGAGCAAGAAGCACGTAAAGGGACAAGTGAAGAGGAAAAAGGAGGTAAATGATGATCTGGGAAGAAAAATGAATACGAACTACTCTGAAAATAGGAAGTTATTCTGGAAAGAGGTGCGGAAATGAAGAAGTGAAAGCGGAAACAAATGTGATGGTGTGAAGGATGCAGGTGGTAGGTTACTAACCCATGGAGATGAAGTAAGGACCAGAAGGAAAGAATATTTTGAAAGCCTGATGAATGGGAATAGAGAGAGCAGAGCGGCTGTAAACATGATTGGTTTTGAGGGGGTGTGCAGAGAAGGTATCTAGTGCCAGATGTGACACTCGCACAGATGAAGAGCGCTGTGAAATTACTAAAAAATGGGAAAACAGCTGGGATTGATGAGGTGTATGCTGAGATGCTTAAGTGTCGTGGAGAGAGTGGATTGAAGTGCTAGTTGAAGATATGTAAGAAGGCATGGATGAGTGAAACTGTGCCTGCAGAGTGGAAAAAGGCTGTGATTGTATCCCTGTACAAAAGTAAAGGTGAGCGAAGTGAGAGCAAGAATTATCGTGGCATAAGTTTATTGAGTGTGGTAGGGAAGGTATATGGAAAATTTATTATAGAGAAAGTAATAGAGATATCAGAAGTCCTAGTGAGTGATGAACAGGGTGGCTTTAGGAGTGGCAGAGGATGTGTGGATCAAGTATTTGCATTGAGACAGATAGCACAAAAGGCTTGTGAGAAGGACCATAAGGTGTTTATGATATTCATGGATCTGGTAAAAGCATAGGACAAAGTAGACAGAGAGAGATTGTGGAAAGTTTTGCGCATGTATGGTGTAGATGGTAAGCTGCTAGGTTCTGTCAAGAGTTTTTATGATTGTAGCAAAGCATGTGTACGAGTTAATGGGCATCTAAGTGAATGGTTCACGATCGGTGTGGGCGTGCAACAAGGTTGTGTGATGTCTCCATGGTTGTTCAATATATATATGGATGAGGTGATGAGAGAAGTAAAAACACGTGTAATGGGGAGAGGGATGACATTGTTAATGAATGGTGATAGATGGAATATCTCGAATTTGTTGTATGCTGATGATGCAGTACTGCTTGCAAGTACCGGACAAGAACTTGGTAGGCTAGTGCAGAGTTTTGCTGATGTCTGTGAATGTCGTCCCTTGAAAGTAAATGTAGAGAGGAGTAAGGTGATGGTTACTGAGAGAGAAGGTGACTTCCAGTGTGATGTCACAGTGAATGGAGAGAGACTGGAATTGGTGAGAGAGTTCAAATACTTGGGTACAGTGATAGAAAAGGGAGGAAAATGTGCAAAAGAAGTTGAAAGTAGAGTGACACAAGGAAGAAAAGTAGCTGGTGCAATGAAGGCCTTGTTGGGAAACAGAGGCTTGAGTGTTGCAGCTGCACGAGGCATACATGAAGGAGTGTTAGTGCCAACTTTAACATATGGGTGTGAGACTATGGTGTGGCATGAAAATGAAAAGTCAAGAATAAGAGCAGTGGAGATGGGACTGCTGAGGAATGTATGTGGAGTGCAAAGGGTGGATAGGATACGAAATAATGTGATTCGTGAAAGGTGTGGAGTGAGGAAGTCGGAGGACACCAGAAGCGAAAAGAGTGTCCTGAGATGGTATGGTCATGTGGAGAGAATGGATAACAATAGAGTGGTGAAAAAGGTAAACCTGAGCGAATTTGAAGGAAATAGGAGGCGAGGTAGGCCAAGGAGAAGGTGGAAAGATATGGTGGATGAGTGTTTGAGGAACAGAGGTTTGGAAGTCGGTGAGGCTAGGGAACTGACAAGAGATCAATCTGGCTAGATGAATGTTGTGAGGAGAAGTGCATGATCAGGGATTTTGGCACCCCTTGTGAGCATGGCAGCGTCCGGATTGACTCAGTTGGATACGCTTGTGTGAAGCTCCAGAATGTGGTGAATGTTTTTGGCGTATCCGGTAGGCAGTGGCTTCACCAGGGGGGGGGCTAGGGGTGGCTTAGCACCCCCAAATCAAGGACTCAGCCCCCCAAAATTGCAGCCTCCCAAAATATTAATAATAAAAAAATCACCAGCTTACATAGTATGCTTGCAGCTCGGCATTGGGCTACCTAGCTTTCCCCCAACCCCCTACCGCCAATCCACTTTTATTCGTGCATCCATATTAGTTTTAATACAATATCATTTATAGCTATATAATGTGATAAGTTATTCACAATTTACGTAAACCTATGACTCAAATCATAATAGTTATAATATATTAGCTTCCCATATACTTTTTCCAAGCTTGGTTTTCTTTGAAATATATTTATTGCACAAAGAATGCAAGATTGTATTAAATTTATCAAATTTATTATATATTTACAATATATAATATGGTATATATGAATCACGGAGCTTTAAAATTGGATTATGTAGTCTAAAATATCTGATCTATGCAATTTTTCACAAATTCGAATGTTCTGAGTATCGAAACTCGGAATGTTTGTTTACATTGAGAAGTGTCTGTGAACTGTGGCTAAATCCTGTGTTGTTTTCGGCTTTATTTGAATGTATTGGTTTCAATGGCTGTATAGACGTTACTACGTTCCGGCATATTGCTAGCCACCTCACTTTACCTGTTCATTTTTGTTTTTACGGATATGAGATCTAGCCTATACTTTATACAAATAGTCGGCAGTACTTACTTGGTTCAGTGGACACTCGACTGTCAGAACTGAATGTCATTTCCCTTTTATAGGCTATTCTACAATAATACATTTGCGGATATCAGCCATCAGCCACTCAGGTGATGAAAAGGTCATATAAAAATCCTCAGGGACAGGGTGACATAAGGAAATTCTTTCGCACCTGCACCTCCAAAGATGACTCAGATGAGTGCCAAGAAGTGACTGTTATTGGGAATGAGGTGCCAGAAGCAACCCCAGATAACCCCAAAGCTGAACCCATTCAGACTTGTAAGTAGCCCTATATCAAACTTTTTCAGTAATCATTTTATGAAGCTTAGGCCAGGATTTTTTTAATTGATTTATTTTTAAATTGGCTAGGCCTAGGCTATTTCTCGGTGTTGCAAATATATTGTCCTAAACGCACAGAGTGGGAAAGTGAATGGCTTTGTTTTCCTATCACAGTACCGGTAATGGAAGATAAATCTTGGCAATTATATCTACAGTATATACATTGAGCTTCTTTGAATTATCAGATTTAATATGGTAAGTCTAAGAAACCGTTATGATACCACATAATACTAGCAGTTTAAGAAAAACTTATCTGCAAAAAAGCTTTATACAATTACCTTGTACACATTATATCA
>NC_137018.1:1798444-1813444 GCF_032717465.1 Coenobita brevimanus | reverse complement strand
GATACAGCCAATGTATCTCTACCAAGTGGCTTAGGCCGCCTGGTAAGACATTGTATGTAGGGTGAGTAGTGCTAGTAAGTGTAATTGTAGTGTTGGAGTGGTTTTGGATGTGTGTGTAGTCTGTGAACCAAGTGTAATCGGTCCGCGCAAGCCGACTGGGTGCAAGCATACTTTACAATATGCGACATTGATTCAACCACAGCACCCCTTATGTCTGCCAATGCATTACGTGGCCAGAAGAACACACTCAAAGTTTACTACCCTGGCGGGGCGCGAACCCTCGTTCTTCAGTGTACGAAAATGCACACATTACCACTATACCACAGAGGCTCCACATTATATATATATATATATATATATATATATATATATATATATATATATATATATATATATATATATATATATATATATATATATATATATGTATCATTCATCATCCAATCCTACGTTGCCCCATGAGGATTACATGGAATAAAACAGTGACCTAAAAACTCAGTGCTACGGCTGAAGCTGAATTTTGCCACCAATCGATGTGCCTGTCCTTGAATCACACTATATAAAACGGGAGAGGTCATCTGTCACGTGAATCTGATTCTGTTGCTCTTAAATAGATCCGGGCGGATTGGAAATCACTTTGCAGAGACAGGCATGGAAAACCCCCAGTCACCTAGCTTGCTAGTTCTCACCCAAACCGTCGTTACTCTCTTCTTCCCGAATGTCTTTGGTTGACGAGTGACTTCAAAGTTCCAAGAATTCATCTGGCTCTGCCTCCAGGCAAACTCTGCACGACACGGTTAACAGAAGGAGCAGGTCTCACAAATGTTACCTTAAGAATATAATTATAAAATTCTGCCACTAGTAACTCCTGATGCCGAAGATTATTCTATAGCCCTCTGAGAAATGCTTCGTGGCCCATAACTGGGGAACCACTGCCACTAATCCTTCCGAAAAGCATACACAAATTATGATACTTCGCAGCTTGGTAAGATCATATTTACAGATAATACATTTTTAAGTCGTAAAATATAAACAAACACAAAACCAGTTAAACTCTTATGAAATAACAGAAACATTAGTTCAATTAAAATCCGATGACCTAAGAACATGGTGTGATAAAAAGAAGTGCAGGAAATATGAGCATCGTGACAGCAGTGAATCTAAATTTTTTAAGCGGTCATAATATGATAAGAAAGATTAATCAACGCTTGAAATTGTTATAAGTATTTAAAAATCAAATTCCGCGAAGGCAAAAAAAAAAAAAAAAAAACGACTAAAAAGAAAAAAATCAAAACCCAGTCTACGCAGAGCAATACACTGGATTGAGCTCATTAAGGTAATTAGGAACTAATGACAGTAGAGGATAAGCCTGATACAAGTAATATAGCAGTGAAGTATTACGATGAGCACTTGAATCAGAAAATCGGCCTCATTAAATCATCAAGTCTTCTTGGTAAGATAGATTTCTGGGTTGTGTTTCTTAATTAATAACCTTTTCCCTCAGTAAAGCATATCCTTGACTCCCAAAGCTACCAGGATTTTGAACATTCTTCCCTGTGAAAGGATCATCATTGTTAAGTAAATGATTCCTAACAGCAGAAAAGGCAATTTTTTGTAAACTTTACAGATCTATAACTTTTCTTTATGTACTCTGATTAGGAAATGTACTCCAGGAACAACCCCAGATCTTAGCCTGACAACTAGGACAAGCGAACTTATACAACAGAAACCGAGGACAGATGGTTTGGCACACTTTCCTTAAAGCTGAGGAATGTTCCTGTTCTGAAACGATCAGTAAAACAGTTACAAAATGAACATCAAAAAGACTTAAGATATCATTATCATCATCATTATCGTCATTATCATCATCATTCTCTTCCCATTATCAATTTGGTTGGACAGAAATTAGACACAGCATCAGCAAAACACAAAAGCTCGAGAATCTGTTATCTTGATGCCAGGTAAGAGATCGTATTATCCATTCACTCATCATTCTAGCATTCGAAGTACTGGCTGCACATCACTCTTCATCCGACACTCAAATATTCTAGTCTAACCCAACATACCTTAATCCAGCCCAGCATCTCCTTTTCCCCAGCCATACAATCATCCCCCTTGTTTTACTGGAACTTTGTAAATTACTTTTTTTTAATCTAGCTACGTAGAATTTTTTTTTGCCGCTGTACCAACTTAGATCAAACTTTCTCTCTTGTTCTCTCTCTCTCTCTCTCTCTCTCTCTCTCTCTCTCTCTCTAAATATTCCTTCATCTCCCCTCGCCCTTCACTGTCTCTTAATTATATGCCGCATCTACACTGACTCCATCTTTCTTCACCCACTCACTCTTTATAACCTCCCTCACTTCGCTCCCGGCCTTTCTCTCTCAGCACACTCTTCTCTCACTCTCTCTCTCTCTCTCTCTCTCTCTCTCTCTCTCTCGCTCTCTCTCTCTCTCTCTCTCTCTCTCTCTCTCTCTCTCTCTCTGACTCCTACCTCTTCGTCCTCTCTAGTTACCTCCCTTTCACCGCTCCGTGTTACCCTTCACGTATCCAAGCCGTCTCTACTCCAGTTGCTCCTCTGTTCACATTGCCAACTCATCACCAACTCACACCGCCAGCTCATACCACCAACTCACACTGCCAGTTCATACCACCAACTCACACTGTCATCTCATCACCAACTCACACTGCTAGCTCACACCAGCAACTCACTCTGCCGACTCGTAAATCCAATTGACCACTTGCGAGTTTTGCTTACGAGGGAAGTTGATACAGTAATATGGACTATGGTATTTTTTTGTATTATCACCATGAATCGCATTTAAAACTGACAAATTTTTCCTGAAAAATTGCTTCAGCATTTTATCAGTACTTTCTGAACAATGTTATGCATAATTTTAGCCATAGATAAGAAGAATAATATGCAGTTTTTCAGGCACTGTGAATAGATAGACGGTCCTCACTGTAGTACTGTCCTTATTTACGGAAGAGTCGAAGCATAATATTGTTCAGCAAGTTAATATTATATCCAAGATTTCCTACACACGATTTTTTTCTGTTTACGCTGTTCGTGCTGATAAGACGATATCTATCAGAATCGATATTTTTTACTTCCTTGTAGCATAAAACTCGTAAGTGGTCAGCTCACATCGCCAACTCACTCTGCTAAGGCGAATAATCAGCTTTCACTCAGACACTCAGCTTATATCAGGAAATTTCTATTGATTCCTGCAACTTGCACTACCAACTCACATCACCAACTCACACTGCCACCTCATACCACAAATTAACACTGCTAGCTCACACCACCAACTCAAACTACTAGCTCACCAACCACCAACTTACACAGCCAACCCACAGTACCAGCTCACACCACCACCAACTCACATTACCAGCTTTCTACTCACATTGCCAACTCACACAACCAGCTCACACGAAATTCCACCACCAGTTCATACACTTTCATTTCAACCCTCCAACTCACGCACTTTTAACTCAAACCATCAGCTTATTTTGCCAACTCTCATCATCATCGCACACACTGCCTGCACACATCATCACCTCATGCACTGCCAACTCACACTGTCAACTCACATCTCTTGCTCACACTGCCAGCTCACATCAGTTAAGTTCCCTATCTTCTTTAAGCCAGCCTACTATCCAGAGAAACATTTTCCATTTCGCCATAACAAGATTATTTTCCAACCCCCAACCAGCATCATTTACCCCTAATCCTTCATCAATCACCTATCCTTGTGCCTAACTACCATCTATGATCTAGAAGTAATATCTTTAGTTTCCCACTACATTTCTAGACACTATATTTTTCTACAACACAGAACTAATCCACAATTTTCTTTCACCATTATCCACCTCATCGTTTCGTGCCAATCCTCTATTTCCATGTCTAACTATACAGTAAGTAATCGGTACCATCCTTGCCTCGATTTCCCACCACAAAGTATCCATCTCAGTCTCGTGTATATTATCTCCACTGTGCATGTCTCAGTTTCATTCTCTTAGAACTGTCAACTCTCTCTCTCTCTCTCTGGGCGGCCGGTGGTGCCCTGAAGTGGAAGAATCAAAGTGCGATTCTCAGGCAGCTCAGACTGGAGGGGTCATTTTGTATTCTCCTGATCCTATTTCACCCAACAGTATAACAAGAGGTCTGGATATAACATTGATTGTTTCAGATCGTATTCTTTGGGAAGAATGAGACAGGAAAAGGTGTCTATCTTAATAATCTTCGTGAAGGCGATAAGCGTAAATCTACAGCATCTTCTTCCTCTCTCCACCTATCCATCACAAAATTGTTCTTCATCTCTGCACCATTGTTATCCATTTTTGTTCATTTTCCACAGTTCCACCAATGTTCACAGATTTCTCCCACCTATTTCCCCCATCTCCTTTCATTTCCGCTCTGGCTATCAGCATGTCTCGTTGAGGAAGGATGTAAGTCGTTGCCATCACCATCATCATCATTATCCTCTTACCACTATTATTCATGGGTTGGGTGGGGTACAGACGCTGGAAGAAAAGAGGGCAACGAAGTAGGCCAATTATCAACATGAACAACATCATTTTAACGCTATTTTCACCAGGACAAATGAGGTGCTAATCTCGAGAAACACTAAGAAAGAGGGCATAACATGTCAAACCCATCATCATCATCATCATCATCATCATCATCATCATATGTCATCATCATCATTTATCCAGTCCAATTCCATTTCCATACAGTGTGGTACGTTCAAGAAACAAGAATAAAGGAAAACACAAATACAGAAGAACTAACATCAGAGTCGAAAGGCAAATGGCACACACCTCCATTCAGTCATCCTTCAGGGCCTTAAAGATTCATATTTTTCCACATTACTCTGCCATTATATTCTCAAAATTCCTCCTCGTCCTTTGCATCAACATTCAGCCCCTCCACTTCGACAACACCAGCTTTTTTCCCGAACTTTTTACGACTCGGGTCAAGCCTCACGTTCACGGTTTAAACATTTACGCTCTTATTACTTGTAGAGGAAGGTGAAAAAATGGGTAAGAGGGAAAAACTGGTGCAGAGGGAAGTGGAAGAGAAGGAACTGGAGAAGGAAGAAGAGGAGAAAGGTGAAGAACGGAGGAAGAGGAGGAGGAAGGATGTTTAGATGGAAATGATGATGGAAAGAGGAAGAAAGGAAAGTTAGGATGATAGTGGAAAAGGTGTAAGAGGAGGAAGATAACAGCGGGAGGATAAGGAACAGGGTAGAAAAAGAAGGAATTGTAAGAGGAGGAGGAGAAGGAGGAGGAGGAGGAAAAGGAAGTGGAGGAGGTTGAAGGAGAGAAAGGAAGTAAGGATGGCGGAAGAGAAGGTAGAGGTGGAAGACAGAAAGGTAAAGGAGGGAAGAGAAGGGAGAAGGGTAACGTTAACTGAATTGTGAATTGGAAGAGATGGATTAATAGGGAGGTGGAGAAGGGGCGAAGAGGAGTAAGGGGAGAAAGGATGGAAGAGATGAGGGAGATGGAGGAGGGTGAAGGAGGGAGAGTGAGATGACAGAGAATGAGAGAGAGGTGGAGATGAGGAGATGAAAGCAGGTGCAAGAGAAGTAAGGTGTGAGAGAAAACACGAGGATGAAACTAGAAGAGAGAGAGAGAGAGAGAGAGAGAGAGAGAGAGAGAGAGAGAGAGAGAGAGAGAGAGAGAAATAGATGTGATGGAAACAGAAGAGGGGGAAGGTGAAAGAGGGAGGGTGGGTAGAAGGTAATGGAATAGGGAAGCGAAAAAGAGGGAAAGAGATGGAGGAGATTGAAGGTGGAGAAGAGAGGATGGGGAGGAGGAAGATACCGAAAGGAAGAAGAGGAGGAAAATGGGGGCGAAGAAATTAGAAGGGGAAGATGGGGGGGGGGAAGAAGAAGTGCAGGAGAGTGGAGGAGCAGATGAGAGGTGAAGAAGTGGGGAAGGGTGTGGGAAGAAGAGGAGGAGGAGGAGGGAGGAGGAAAAGGAAAGTAGAGGACGATTTGGGGGAAAAGAGAAAGATGACAGGGAAAACGAGAGGAGGAGGAGGAGGAGGACTAAAAAGGGGTAAGAAGAGAAAGAAGGAAAAGGAGAAAGAGGGAGAGGAGTACAAAAGAGTACGAAGGAAAGCAAACAGCAACAGATCTGCTGTTTTTTCGGCGGGTGCGTGATATAGAGAAGGTTATAGCTAATAAAACTATTCTATCAGATTAAGACAGGGATAGAAAAGCAGGAAGGCTCCCCTCCCCACCCACCGAAGAGCAAGAAGAGGGAGAAGTGGAAGGAAGTGTGGGGAGAGAAAAATGAAGGAGGGGAAACGAATAGAAGTGGGACTGGAATGTGAAGAAGAGGAGGAGGAGAGGAGAAAAAGGAAGGGGAAGGCTGTGAAGGAGAGGGAGCGGGAAGTGGAGGAAGATATAAAAAGCAAATGGTGAGGCAAGAAACTGAGGAAGAGAAAGTAAATGGAGGGAATGAGGGAGAGGGAGAAGAACAGAAAAGGGGAGAAAAGGAACAAATCTGGAAGTGTTTTAAAAAGGCAGGGGAGAAAAAGAAAGTTTTATTTTTCTTCTTTTTCTTCTCTCTCTCTCTCTCTCTCTCTCTCTCCTTTTCATATGTTTTTGTAGAGACAGCAACGTGAGTTGAATTAATGTTGGGAGGAGAGCCGGCAGATGGGAGGAGGAGGAGGAGCAGCGCGAGAAGGAAAGGAGGAGAAAAAGGGAGAAAAAAGATGGGGGGAGGGGTTGAGGGGTATTGGAGGAAGGGAAGGAAAGAAAAAAAAAAATGGTGAAGAGAGGGGGTCGAGAAGGAGGGAGTGAGAGAAGGACGAGCTGGAGGAGGACGAGGAAAAGGGAGTAAAAGGAGGTGGATGAGGGTTCAGAGGAGGAGGACGCAAGGAAGCAAGGAAGTGGAAGAGCAATAACAAAGGGTGGAACAGGAGAAGGAGGAGGAGGGGGGGAGGTCATGAGGTGTTTAGAGGAACGTGAAGGGCAGGAATATTGAGAGAGAAAACATACAAGAAGAAATCCCGCCTAAAAATGAGGGAAGGAGAAGTAAGAATCTCCCTCAAACCCTCCCTTATCATGGGTCTTTCTTTCCCTATTCCCACTAACGTAAAGCAATTGTATTTAGTGTAGGAATGGCCCGTCTCAGTTAAGGGATGGGTCATTTTTTTAAGCCCTTATATCCGAGGACACATTGATTCTTGGTCATGTCAGACGAATTTATTTTGCTTAGGAAACATATTCTTAGCCTGATGGGTTTAGTACGGTGTTCATTAATTACCTGACGTCACCCCAGTCTGGAAGCAGCTCGTCTGTAGGAAGTAACACTAACAATTACGTCCTTAACCTGAACGGATTAATCCAGACTGAAGTAATTTTCTTCTAATTTCTCTCATGAAATGAACAACAACAGTATTCTGAACGTGAGACATAGTATGAGTCCGGGAGTATTCATACTTTCAAAATGAACACTCTATCTGAACAACTGCAGTATTGTGTTAAATAAACGCTATGTAACTTTATCTGAGTTATAAGCGAGAAAGTGTGTTACATATGCACACGAGAAACAGAAAAAGTAACTTCTCTCCCTTGATCAGAATCTGAATAATTCTTTAATAACTGGAAAGAAGACTAAATCCACTAAGACGTGCGTGGGAAATTCTCTGGCTGCAGCAGATGGTCGGGCCCGGTAGATAGCTGGGAAAAAGTCTGCTGAAAAGATGATACTGGAAATGAGTATGATGGTAGATATAAAACTTCTGCTTAAAATGATGAAGATGGAAATAATAATGAATTCATAATGATACTGGTAAAAACGATGACGATAATACATATGCCATATCTAATAGTTAAAATTATTATGGATTAGAGGAGAAAGTGACATTATCATAAACCTTAGTAAAATTAATAATAATAATGATAATAATAATAATAATAATAATATAATAATAATAATAAATATATTACTAATAATACGGTAATAATAATAATAATAAAAATAGTAATAATAGTAATAATAATAATGATAATAATAATAATAATAATAATAATCTACCAACCACTCCTCTGCTGATACAATAGAAACAAAGATAACCGGGGCATGGTTTCTTAGCTCAAGGCGAGAGTAAATAACCGGTTTTCTTAAGAGGTATTATGTTAAGCAACAAACTACAACCATCCCGAGAATGTAAACCCTTTAGTGTCTCATCCGATTAAAGCAACTGAACCTATTAGACCACCGCCCTTGTGGTTATATGGCTACCAACAAACAAAAAAATAGCTTCTTGGGCTACCAGAAGTCGTACAGCTCGCCACTCTGTAGAATCACCTGAAGGCTGGCACTGCAAGAAGCATTGGAATACCTGTCTTAGGTAAACGCCGAATTTTGACTTTTACCCGTGATCTTGACCTATGATCAATCTAACAAATAATAATAATAATAATAATAATAATAATAATAATAATAATAATAACAACAGTAATAACAATAATCATATCTTCTCAGACTCACAACCAGTGTACATGGGACCTGGTATTTTTGAGGTATTTGGTTAACATACATACATGCATACGAGTACATTAATAACGGCAAAAGAACGGGCTTGGCCATTATAACTACGCTTTGGCCGCTCCCCACCCCCTCTCACTCTCTCTCTCTCTCTCTCTCTCTCTCTCTACATATGTGTGTGTGTGTGTGTGTGTGTGTGTGTGTGTGTGTGTGTGTGTGTGTGTGTGTGTGTGTGTGTGTGTGTGTAAGGTGTTATCTGTACTGACGCAGTGTTAAAGAATTCCTATAGTAACCGTCAGATTCTTATATCACCGTATTCATCACCATCATATCATCATCAGTCTCGTTATCCTCACCAAGGCCATCAGAGTTTCGAGGATACCATGATACTTAGCATAAAAGAAATGTTGGCTGCGTGTAATAGTTTTATTGAGTCAGATGTCGACAGATTTATTTTTTATGTATATTGTACTTTGAATACCATCATCATCATCTTCATCATCGTAACTATAATTTTCAGCTGTTAAGAGTAGATCTGGAAAGAATCGAGAAACAGGAAATAGGAATACACAAAGCTATCATCATCAACATCATAATCTTTATCATCATCGTTATCATTATCATCACCACCTATAATGTTGTTAGTTTAGTAAAAGTAAGATTAAGAAACAGATAACAAAACCACAAAACTATTAGTGCCATCGGCTGAATCGGTAGAGAGGTGGCCTGCAGTCCTAATGGACCCAGGATCGAATCCTGGCTGGGGCAGGGAACAGTTTAAGGATTTGAATTTCCTAAAAGTAGACTTTCCTGATCTACAAGATGACCCGCTGACATGTCGTAAAAATACCTCCGCTAATACCAATACACCAGTCCTGTATGAGACAGCCCTAGCATGTATTCAATATGGATGGTGGGTGTTAGAGCCGAAGTGGTGATATATTTAGGTGTAGGACAGGGGCGGATCCCGGAATTTTCGGTGGGGGGGTCTGATTCGCTGCTTCAACCAAAGACTTGACGCGACGTACTGATATTTCAATGTTGAAATTGCCCCTTTATTCAATCATGCATGGCCGGTGGGGGGGGATGCATCCCCCCATCCCCTCCCCCCTGGATCCATCCCTGGTGTAGGAGGACTACTGGGCCTTGGGATAGGTCACTGGCTCCCAAGAAATAGGCCCTGAAGCCTTTGCCCAGAGTCGAATACGTAAAAAAAAAAAAAAAAAAAAAAAAAATCCAATCCCAGCCACCAACATAATAATGGACAAGATAAAGAAATAGAAAGGGACACGCCGTAGTAGCGGGGGTCTCATCAAAATTCCCAACAAATATGGGTCACATCTTCGTTCCCTTAGCATTCAGACCTTCGAAACTGGTGAGTAAATAACTTTGGTAGAAGGTGCGTGGGGGGAAGGTGGTGAAGAAAAAGAGGAGGAGAAGATGGAAGGAAATAAGAAAGGAGGAAGACTTGTAAAGGATGATGAGAAACTAATGAGCTGAGAATTGGGTGACGGAAGAAAATGAGAGAGAGAGAGAGAGAGAGAGAGAGACTGACAGACAGGCAGACAGATAAGGAGATGGAGAGGGGAGGTACAGGTAAAAGAGAATGGGAAAGAAAAGAATAAAGGAAAAAAGGGCAGGTCAGTCGATAAAACCAACGAGAAGGATAAGTTTAGAATAAAAGCACGCCAAGTAGTAAAAGTTCAGGGGAAAAAAAAAGGACTTAAAGGGAGCTGTAAAGAGTATGAGACCGAGAAGACAGGAGTGGTGAGGGAATGGAGGGCGGCTAAGGGAAGCATGGAAATTGAGAGAGAGAGAGAGAGAGAGAGAGAGAGAGAGAGAGAGAGAGAGAGAGAGAGAGTAGAAAAGGAAGGGACAAAAAACGTATAATTAACTAGGCGAGAAAAAGAGAAAATGCAGAAGAATGTTGAAAAAGAAACTAGGAGGGAGGGGAGAATAATAGGAATGAATACAGGAAGTGCAGAAGAGAGCACGGAAGACGAGTGAAGAGAAAAGTAGAACGATGAAGGGTCAGAGAAGGAGGTGAGAAAAATGCGTATAAAAGCAAAACGAAAGCAAAGGGAAGGGACGAAGGGTGACAGAGAAAGAGGGTCGTGGAGAAAGAGTCAGTAAACACGAAAGGATTGGAGAAGTAGGACGAGCTGACAAAAGAAAAAGGAAAAGGGAAGAATGACAAAAATCTGTGACACTGGAATCTGAAAATGAACTCCCTACCCTCATCATCTGCATCATCACCTTCATCATCCTCATCATCATCTCACTGACACACAGTGTTTCTGGCAAATTGCTTAAAACCCTTCTGAGAACTTTATTTCATCATCCTTCCTTCCTCTTTTGTGTTCTGTCGGCTCTGTAGCTGTTTCCTCTACTGAAAAAACAACTCATCACTTAGAATTATTCCTCTAATACCACTTTTGACGATTCCAGTCCATCTCTTCCCTTTTCTGACTTCATGACCGACATTAAAATTTCTTCAGTCGACTTACTTTCTACCCTCACTGATCTCAGCACTAATAATGCAGTGGGCCTGATTGTGTCCCTCATGTTGCTCTTAAGAACTGTGCCTCTGTGCTGTCATCATGCCTAGGTAAACTAATTTACCTTTGTCTGTCGATTTGGACTTTCCTGGTTGCCGGAACTTCGCTCTCATTCAACCTGTCCCGAAGGAGAGTGACTGTTCGCAGCCGTCTAACTATAGCCCATTTGTATTAATATCCTGTATTTGTAAAGTTTTCGAATATATTCTTAATATAAAAGCTCAGAATACTTTTCCCATCATATCGTTCTTTCCGATCACTTGTATGGGTTTCCAGAGAATTTCTTCAGTGGCGATCTTATAACCTTTCTTTTTGACTCTTGGCTATTCTCCTTTCGGGACTTTCACGAAAGCTTTGCTATTGCACTTAATATCTCAAACACTTTCGGCCGAGTTTTGAATAAATCTTTAATATCCAAACTGCCCTTTTATAGTTTCTATCCGTATATCTGTTTTCTTTTGGGGCTTTCTATATCTGCTGTTGCAGACGGTCACTTCTTCTAGAGTTATCAATAGTGATGCTTCTCAGGGTTCTGTCTTGTCTCCAGTTCCTTCCTTCTTTTTGTCAATGAACTACTAAGTAGCATATATATATAGATTTATCCTCTCATACACTGATGACTCCACTCTACCTCTTCGTCCGCTTCTCAGTGTCCGTCACAGGAAAGACTTCAACAATCACGGGATGAGGTTATGGCACACCTAATTTCTG
Source organism: Coenobita brevimanus (assembly GCF_032717465.1). Taxonomy (NCBI): domain Eukaryota; kingdom Metazoa; phylum Arthropoda; class Malacostraca; order Decapoda; family Coenobitidae; genus Coenobita; species Coenobita brevimanus. The sequence goes on along the minus strand of NC_137018.1, from coordinate 1,801,670 downwards.
ACAAGGCTTATATCTCTGATTGAGGTAAAAGAAACTCTGTTGCTTTTAATGTATTAAAAGCTTAGCTGGTACATCTCACGACCCTCCAAAGTATTCCGCAGAAGTATCCTTTAATATTCAGCAACAGGCAACTCAGTCCTACATCATCTCTCAATATTCTTGAGGTTTCGATTTCCTGGAACTTATTATAGAAATATCACATAACCACTCTCGCAAAATATTCTTCCAAGATATTAGGTTTACTAAGCCGACGTTCTTTACCCCCGCATGGATGTTGACGTTGGACAGGGATTTTATTCCCCACTGTGTGTGCTCAAGGGCTTTTCATCTCATCAAGTCCCCTCCTCTTACTTACTTCCTTCAGCCTCTCTTCGATGCACTGTTGCAGTTTATCTCTTTATCAGTACATCAGTGGTCACTGCTCTTCTGACCTCCATGTTTTCATCCTTTCTCTGTTATCATGGGCGTGCAGCACCCAGCTGGTTGCATGCTCACACCCCTTTTTGGTCCATCTCTCTAATGCAAGGGTCAACCTATACTCTCAGTCCTTCATGCATACAACTGTCTTCTTGAGTTTGTATTTCCCTGTCTATGACATCCAGTCTTTCAAACAGAAAGTGTGCAGGCATCCCGAAATGAGCGGGTCTTGAATTTAGTTCTCTTTTGTTTGTTTATTTTTGAGGCAACAACTTTGCAGACTTCTAGCCTTTAGTTCCTTCTCTTCTGATTAGGAAAAGGAAACAATAAAGAAGAAACATAAGAAAAAGAATACGGCAGTCGTACAACATATTGTATAGATATGATCATTCGGTCATTCAAACATCTTCGAAATCTTTGAAACCCTGGTTCCACCTCATACAACAATCAGCATTTCTCTTGTTTTCTTTTTTATTTGTAGTGTTTTCATAAAACTGTGAGTTAGAATCCTTCCATCGGCAACCAAGTTATAAAAGGGGTATACCCACTGTCATCCAACCATTATGGTCGCATGTCAGTTCCTTAGCCTCTTTCATCTTCGGTACCGTACCTCGCTTCCTCATACATTCACGTTTTTATACGCATCAATATTCTTGGCAAACCACACATTTGTCCACCACCAGCCCTCTCTGATGTAAAGTTTATCCAATCTTTAGAGGATCATTCTCTATAATAACTCACTTAAAGGCCGCCTTCGGTGGCCTCCGCTCGACGTCGTCAATTCCTATTTTCAGTCAAAAGGTAGGCTAACAGAAATCTGAATTACTCATGGCGTGAGCGAGACGGAACAAGGAATTTTTAGTTATTTTCATCCTGCGAGGACACCCGTTGAGGAGAGAGAGAGAGAGAGAGAGAGAGAGAGAGAGAGAGAGAGGCAGGATAGTAGTGTGTGATATTATACTAAATTATACATAAGCATTATAGTGCACAGTTTTAGGAGTATAAGGAGGGAGGGAGGAGAGTATAAGGAGGGAGGAAGGAGAGGAGAGTGATAATACAACAAACACGTCACTATTCTCTCTTGTCATGCTGGTAATTTCAGTGCCAGACCAAGGACGAATCCATCCATCCACTAAAAGCAAATACTAAATTTGATGCAAAGGGCCTGAAATGAGTCATAATTCGTGAACCGCTGGCCCGACTGGACTGGAAATTGTTTAATTCTTCAGGTTAGAACATTTTAACGGTACCTTCCTCTAACAAAAATTGAGCTACGTTGCGCCGTTATTGCTGTGTGACGGTAACAAACAAACAAACAGAAACCCGATCAATGTAGTATAGATGATCATGTACGCTTTTACCTGTAAAACTTCCTTACTTCACACGAGTTTTAGAAACTGTTTCATAATGTACCTTATCTGCTACACACACACACACACACACACACACACACACACACACACACACACACACACACACACACACACACACACACACATATATATATATATATATATATTTGTCCTAACATTTTCTTTTTAAGAATGTGACGCTACGTACTGAAATATTCTTCCCTCTAAAATAATTTATTCGAATTTGCTGAGTCTTTTATCCACCGAAATATAAATATATATATATATATATATATATATATATATATATATATATATATATATATATATATATATATATATATATTTTTTTTTCAAGAAATTCGTGTAAAATAACATAGGAGGGTGGTTAAACTATCCCTCAGGCTACATTATATACACTAAGATTGCTCATCTGTGTAATTTACAATTACTGGTAACTGTAATTTCCTCTCTCAGGTTACTTCACGTATTTTTTCCTTTATTCTGTTCTATGCAATCTCCCTTTCCACGGTAATAAAATATAGTATATTATAAACTCGGCATTCAGGATATTGTCAGCTACTAAACATTCAATAGGAGGACTGTAGCTAGAAAACACAAAGGGCAAAGGAAGAGAGAAGTATGATAAATTTAAGGAGGAGAAGGAACAAGAAAGCTGAAAAATAGGAGAATAAGGAGCTCTCAAAGAATGCAACACCACCTTCCACCAGTAGCTCCATAGGCCAAGCACGTGACTTTTCATTTTAACCTTGACTCTGGACTGATTCCTCTAAAACTCAGATTACTTCATCCTTTCGCCACCCTTAACGTTCTGCCAAAATATGACGAAATTGGGTCAGATCTCTTTGACTTAACTTTGACCTGTGACACTGACTTTTGACACTTACCTATGACCTGAAGCTCTAGCCAATTTCTCTCCAAATCGAGTCCCTTTACCCTTCTCATGCCCCAAGCCTTTCCATAAAATGTGGTCTAAATCATATCAGGAGTGTTTAAGTTGTTTAAACTGACCTTGCCATGTGACCTCGACCTTTGCCATATTGTCCTCAAGAACCGTAGGCTAAGTTTGGCTAATCCTCAACCTTTCCACCAAGTCTGGAGAAAATTAAATTACATCCGGTTTAGTCATTTCTTCACACACAGACACAGGCGGTGAAATTATGATCGAGCTCTTTACTGACTGGACTGAGAATCAAGCCAATCCACGATGTTTGGTTTAATTGAAAAAAAAAAAAAAACTATTTAAGCTAATTTTGCTGGATGAACTTAAACTTTGACTTGCTGCACTCAAAACCATACCTTAACCCCTTGCTAACGCGCACGCGCACGCATACGCACACACGCACGCGCACACGCACACACACACACACACACACACACACACACACACACACACACACACACACACACACACACACACACACACACACACACAC
>NC_137018.1:1715944-1795944 GCF_032717465.1 Coenobita brevimanus | reverse complement strand
CCTGTATTACTTACATGTCTCACTGAACTGTGTCACTGCCCTGCCTAGCTATAATGCTCACTGACTTGCCTCAATGACCTGCCTCACTGACCTGTTGCACTGACCTACCATACTAAACTGCCTTATTTACCTGCCTCACTGACCTACCATTCTAAACTGCCTTATTTACCTGCCTCACTGACCTGCCTTGATGATCTCCCTCACTGACCTGCTACACTGACCTACCACACTAAACTGCCTTATTTACCTGCCTCATTGACCTACCTTGATGATCTGCCTCACTCACCTGCTACACTGACCTACCACACTAAACTGCCTTAATGGCCTGCCTCACTCACCTGCTACACTGATCTCCCACAGTGACCTGCTATACTGACCTGCCTCACTGATTTGCCAGGCTGACCTGCCTCACTGACCTGACACACTGACCTGCCTCACTGCCCTGACACACTGACCTGCCTCACTGCCCTGACACACTGACCTGCCTCACTGACCTGACACACTGACCTGCCTCACTGACCTGACACACTGACCTGCCTCACTGACCTGACACACTGACCTGCCTCACTGACCTGCCACATTGACCTGACACACTGACCTGCCACACTGACCTGACACACTGACCTGCCACACTGACCTGACACACTGACCTGCCACACTGACCTGACACACTGACCTGCCACACTGACCTGCCACACTGACCTGCCACACTGACCTGACACACTGACCTGCCACACTGACTGGCCTCAATTATTATTCTGCTTACCGAGCTGCTACACTCACTAACTTAACCTCAATGATCGGTCTCACTAACTGTACTGCCTCATTGACCCAACCCACTAACCTGCCTCCTGCCCATGCCTCACTGACCTGCTTCCTTCCCCTCCCTCATTGACTTTCCTTCCTCCCTTGCCTCGCCGACCTGCCTCCATCTTCAGCTCATTGACCCTTCTCACTAACATGTCTTTCACCTGGGCTGGCTCACTCATTATCCTGCATCACATACTCACTGGCCTGCCTCACCTATTCGCTGTCTGCCTCACTTTTTCATTGGCCTGCCTCACATTCACTGGTGATAGGTGGTGACGATCATCTTCCACTCACTTGATGTAGTACCTACTGCTTCACCAGTATCATTCTCTTCCAGTGCCTTTCTTCCTCCCTCCTTCTTGTCTCTTTCCATCCTGCCTCTATTTTTTACTCGTCTTCCTACTTCATGTGGCTCTACATTGAGTGACAAGCCTAATGGTTTCTTGTAACCAAGGAAATCATTCACAAATCTGGGTGGTAACAATATATATAACCAGTAACCAAAGAAAGGGTTGATGAGGAGTTTGCTATGGTGTCCCTGCTAGCAGGATGGAGAGACAAATGCGGCATCCATGCAGGAACCAAACTCCCACACATTTTCCCGCGCCTAGCTGTGGCGAGGTGCTGTCACCCACAAGGAAACATTGCTTCACTGCACAGGGAGACACTGCAGGAGTTTTTGTTTACTTGTAGTTGATGGGTCTGCTCAGCCAGACAGACCAGGGTTATTTAACAACAACTTATTTTCTGGAGCCTACTTCACTCACTGTCCCGCCTCACTTACTCACTGGACTGCCTCACTCACACACTACAGTGTCACTTTTTTAATGGCTTGCCTCTCTCACTGTCCTGGCTCAATTATTTTCTGGCCTGCCTTACTCACTGGCTTGCCTCAATTATTCACAATCCTACCTCACTCTGTCCTGCCTCACTTATTCACTGACTTACTTAACTCACTCACTGGTCTGCTTTACTTATTCACTGTCCTTCCTTGTTCACTCTCCTGCCTCACCAATTCACTGTCCCGCCTCTTATTAACTGGCCTACATCACTCATTGTTGTCTTGCTTATTCACTGGTCTGCCTCACTCACTGTCTTCCCTCTCTCATTCAGTGGTCCGTCTGTTCGTTTCTTCTGATCGTTAACACTTCTTCCAGTGCATATCACTTCTTCTGATTCCAAGATTCTTCCAGTTCGTGATTTAACTGGAAGAGATGAATGACAGAGGATAGAGCTAAATCTTTCTGTAACTCTGACGATTATGACTATGAATCGATCTTCTAGTTCCCAACACATCTTTGTGTATTCCTATATTATGTAAGTCTAACCTAGTAAGACATCGGACTTTCAGTAAAGCATAACATATTCCCTGAATTCTTTTGAATGACTGTTAGACACACATGAACACATGGCTATACGTCACCCGTCACTTTCAAACATCTCACAGCCCATAAACGTCACGGCTGTTGTAACTATAATATTTGAAACAAAAATCGTAGAAAACTTACCGATGATGCGAAAGTACAAAAGAATAAGGTAAATCGATGCGCGAATAGAAAGCATAATATAAACTGATGCAACAGAAACATGCCCTCAGGTAAATTCGAAAATTCGTCTGCTTAGTTAAGTGCTTCATCCCAGATCCCGCCTCACTCGGCTGGCTGCCGTTCCATGAGTGGCCTACACCTTCACCCCTTCCCCATTTCTACCAGACTTTCATCACAATTCAAGGAATTCCATATTCACTGGATATTCGATGTCTTACAAGGTTAGATCTAAATAAAGTCAAATTGTGTATGTGCGTGTCTATCTGTGCGTTTATTCCTTTCTTTCATGAGAAAGGAAATTTATGTCAACCTACCTTTTTCTTTTGCATTAGGTCAGGGTAAGCCCAGGGAGTGTCAGGGAAATACCAAACAGAAATTTCCGGCGATCGCCCTCAAAGCAACGGCGCGAAATAGTCGGATATCGTGACATGCGAAAATATGCTATAATCATTTTTTCGACTTTTGGTCAGACTTAGTCATTGTGGGCTCAGTAATGGTATGGAAACAAAGATAATGGTATTTGCAACATTTTTTGATGGAAAGGCTATTAGATATTCCAGCAAATTTTTGTGGACAATCACAAGTCTTACATAATTTCGCAGTAATGAAGTATAATTACTTAATTTACTTAACATGAAGAAAAAAAAAGTAAAACTTTGTCCCAAAGTGTTGATCTGGCCAAAAAACTGAAAATTTTACACTACCTAGACCCCCTAATGGACTTTGCATAGTCTTGTTTTAAAATTAATCTATGTAAATACCTATTCATATACTTTATTTGAACAATTCTATCGTCAGATACGGTTATTATAACTCATATAATAATAAAACTTATTCCAAATACTTCATTACCTATTAATGCACTAGGAAAAACATTCACCTTCTAGTTTTCAAAAGCTTAAGGCTCTTGAATTCTCAGATGAAGTCAACTAGGCAATAGTTATCGCCACCATGCACTTCTACTACACCCTCTAGTTTCTGACAACACCTCCAATTACTGCAGCCATCTTCTAAGTATCCCCAGCATCACCAGTTCCTACTACCATCTCTGATTTATACCACTTCTTTGATTCCTATCCCCTCCTGTAATTTCGTACCTTACACTCATTGCTACTTGTAACTCCTCTTACTTCACTCTAATTTTATACCATCCATCATTATCACCACCACCTCCTCTGATGACTTGCTTGTGTCTCTAATTCCTTACCATTTCCTCCGCTTTCCTGCCTACTTCTGTAATATCCTACCTCCTACTTTAATTTCCAACATCCACCTCTTTAATCATACCTCCTCTCCAATTTTCTTATCTCCTCTAATTTTCATATTCCTCCTCTTCTCCCTACCTCTCCCTATAATTTTCTAATGATTTCCTACCTCCTCTTCATATTTCCTACCGCCTCTTCTATTTTCCTCTCTCCTTTAACTTTCTGCCTAGTTTCTCACCTCCTCTTCTACTGGTGCACCTCTTCTGTTAATTTCCTACCTCCTCCTATATATCCCTACCATCTCGTCCAGTTACTGCACCATCTCTAACCTCGCCAACATCTTCATTTTCTCATCTTTGTTATATTATATACACACTCTCCTTAGCTCTCGTTTTTACTTGCGGCGATAACCAGCAGATCAACGAGTGGCCAGCGTTCTTCTTCTTCTTCTGGCGGATTTGTTAAAAGGGGGGCTTTGGAGACATAAAAGTGGTGCCAAAAAAGGTAATCTGACACGGAGAATCCAAATCTGCCATCAACTGACACCTGAGGTGGCGCCATCTGTTGAAGAATCTCCAAAATCTGGGTAGTAGTTCTCTCTGTTAAGGCCAGTTACTTTTTACAGCAAACTGTTTGAAACAAAAGTCTCGCAGCAGGTCCCAGAGCAATTCTACTCTTGTTTCTCTCTCTCTCTCTCTCTCTCTCTCTCTCTCATCCTCCTTAATATCAGTCCTTGGTATCAGCTTCATCGTCTCCCACTTTCTTTTTGTTCTTCTCTTCTTCTCATTTCGACTCTTCCTCCTTTCATCACCATTGTCATGTTTGCGACTCAAGTTAAGCCCATGAATACATCTTTGCATTCTTTTTTTCATCCGTCATTTTAATTATCATTTTCACTTCAGCATCGTCTTCCCTTCTGGTGTGTTCTTCGTTTGGTGCACTTTGGCATTTAGCTAAGACTGCATCAGAATGATTGTTTAGCTCTGAGAATTCTTGGCAATGAAGAATTTAAATACCGTCTCTCGAACCCCCTTCTCTGCTACTCGTTAACAAAGGAATTTCCTCTATGGGCAAACCAGAAGACTTTGTTCAGACAAGAGAGAGCTCATAGTGTTTATTATCTTCGGCTGTCTTTCATTGTTTTTTTTTTTAATAATTTGTGCCATCTATTTTTTTTTTCGTTTCCTTCACCTCAGTTTCCACTACCACCTCATCACTTAAGGTTCCCTCCTCATTCATCATCTCAGCTTCACTTCTCTTCTAGTTTTACTCCAGCCAGTCCTCAACTTGCACTTTACACCCTGTTCTTTTCATCTTCCTCTAACACTAAACCTTCACCCACCCTCACTCAACCCCTGACACTTTACCGTCACTCACCTTAACTCCTGCAACACTCCATCCACATCCATCTTCACTCCACCCCCCAGCACATCCATTCCTTCTCACTCTCACTTCTCTTCCAACACTCCACCGTCACACATCCACAGTTCACTCGCGTCTCTCACCTCAGCACTGCACCTCATCGTCGACCTCAGTGTTTCAATTTACTACTCCACTACCACTCCAGCCTTTGCTTCCATCTCGACTTCCACCTTATCCTCCTCAATTTCCACCACACTTCCACATCACTTCTACTGCAACTTCCATCCCATTTCAATGCCAGTTTCTACTTCAAAATCCACCTTATTAAACCTTATATTCCATATCTGTCTTCTCTTCACTCTACCCCATCATCAGCCTTAATCCTTTAGATCTGTCATTCTACTCTGCATTATCTTCCATCTCTACTTTCACCCCACTCCATCCTGTCTTCCATCCCACTCCAACCCTTCCTTCTGTTCCACCTTACCCACCTTTTGTTTGCACATTACCACTTTTCTGCTTCCTTTCCACCCACAGTCCCCATTGACATTTCAACCCCACCCACCCCATAATGCGCTCAGAATTCTGTCTATTGTTTCTAGTCTTCATTTCTAACAAAGCTATCCACCCTCATTCCAGCAATTCCATCTAAATCTCAAAAATAATCCATCAACACAGTAAAAACTTCTACTACAGCCCCACCCTGATCCACCCAAATTCACCCCGTTTTCCCCACTCCACACGTCTCCTACATAAATTCTATCTCATCTTTCAAACAGATATACCCGACCTTCCACTTCAGTCGACTTCACCCCAACCCATCTTTTCTCTCCGCTTCATCCCATCTTCCACCTCACAATACCAAGCTCTACCACCGCAACCCAAACTCCACACCAGCCCTCACCTTTCTAACCACAGTAAACAATCTCTCACCCACACTCCACCGTTTCTCATCTCACACTACCTGTTTTCAATCCATTGTACCCCATCACCACTTCACCTTCTCTCACCATCACCTGATCCACTCCATCATTTGCTCACACTCTTCCACCACAACTCCGCACTCGTCGCCCAACACTGCACCCCATCCATCCCTCCACCACCTCCAACCAACCACCACCACCTCCTACCAACACTCCACCGTCTTTCACCGCCACTCCGCCTCTCTCCACCACCAAACTCTCAAGCAGCGTTACAAAAACTTCCTGGTATTCGCAGCTCTCTCCCCACGACACTCTGAAAGGGTAAGAAATACTCAACTCTCCTCAGTAGAGTTTCAGGAGTTTCATTTTTTTCTCACTCTTGTATCGCGTACTGCCTGGGGGAAATGCACAAAGACACATTCCCTAACTCATTCATGAACACACACACACACACACACACACACACACACACACACTACCGGCCTTCAGACGCACACATTGATATACGCACGAAGCATGATGTTAGAATAAAACCCAGTGAATAAAGAAGAATGGAATCACGCAGTGTATGAGTATAGAACTACTATAACTACTTGCTAAAATCTTCTAATAGTTTGACGAGAAAGTATGAAGGAGTTGTAAAAACAATTAATGCACCACATGTGGGTACAGCACATCAATCGACGACAAATGATATGTACGAGAAAATAATATACCGGTATCAGACTTACTTTTCAGGTAAGGAACAGAGGTCATGTGTAACACAGCGTGCTAAATGCCACTGCGACTCAGAACGTGATACTTGTACCTACTATGTCCAATGGAATAAGGGTATAACACGATATGTGAGTGGCAATATATTCAGCAGCCTTATTTCTATACACATAATTTCTAGCCGTAGACATCCAAGCACCCAGCGAGCTGCCCAGTGCATAATACAACATACTAAGCGCCACTCACGCCGAGGCCAACAGATTATATGCACTGATTTTAGGTCTACATTATACCAGGATGTTTCTTTATTCTGTCATCTGAACAAAATTATGCACTAATTCCACAATCTTCATTTTGAATGACTGAAAAATTGCCCTATTATTTCGATAGATATAATTCCTCAGATATTTATTAATAAGGAAGGTGAGATGAAATTAGCCTGCATTATACAATAGACCAGTTTCCTCTACTTGAGGCAATGAATAAAATAAAATCTTAGAGCCTCATATAACAAAGTAGTGAAGGTAATTTTTCAGTGTGAATGGTGCTTTTAGACAACTGAAAATCGGAAAAAATCCTGCGCACAAAAAAAGCTGGCGCCATGTTGTGACGTCACTACCGAGGTGGCTGGTACTGCAGACGACACAGCCGATCCGTGTCAACACTACTGTACCATATGATGGACACCGATCTTTCCTCAAATGATGTGGTCAGTGTTTATTGTATCTTCATGCCTATTTGGCAAGCTAATTGCAACCTGCATTAATGCTGATAGATAAACAAAGACAAACTGAGACTTTAACGTGGAAATAGCTGAAAAGATACGGCTTCCTTTCACCACAGGAACATAAATCACTCACTGGCCGCCTTTACACCTGCCTCCCACCAGTACGTCCCTACCCACAACACTACCACATCAATGCAGTCCTTCATCTATTTTATGTTGTGTATTATAATGTAAGGAAAGCATAGGTATTTTTGGGAAGAAGCCATCAATATTAAGTAACTTATTTTCTTGTACATATTGGGTAAGAATAGGTTAGGTAAGGTTAGGTTGAGTAGGTTAGTTTTATAAATAAGATTAAGCACAACCTACAAAATATGAGAAAAATAATTTCTACACAAAAATGGGTGGTTACTTCCCAAAACTTACCAAAACATATATAACAGTAGGCTGAGGCCTTGTTTGGATATATTATTTGTGCCATACATTTCAGAGTTGATTAGATCACTACTAGTAGTAACAGCAGCAGAAAATGTTGTCTCATTTTTTCAGAGTCAGCCATGCCGGAAGGTGAGCCTCCTTCCTGGTTATGTGATGGCAGTCTTCCAAAAGTAGGCATACTGATGATAATTGAGTATTATCAAGGACTCCATCATCCAGCAATGAAACATGTTAAGTTGAAAAGGTGTGTTACTCAAGTTGGTAGCTGTAGGAACTGTATAATACAGGAAATCAACAGATTTTCAGGCTCCGGATGTAAAATATTGATAACTTTATCAGTCTCTTTAATTTGGTACAGCAACTTCCTCATGTTTGGACTGTCTAACCACTACATCGTAGTGGCCAAAATAAGGTTGCAAAGGATATGGATGAATAGGTATAGGGGAAGATAGGAGGAAACAGTTCCTGTGAGGAGAGTAGAGAGATTGCGAGGAAGAGAAATAGATAGAGTACAAGAGAATAGTGGAAGAACGATTGGGCAGGTATGAGTTAGAACGGATGGAAGAGGTGGAAGGAGTGTGCAAGATATTTAAGGAAGAAATGTGTGCAGCATGTGAATCAGTGTGTGGGGTGAGAAGACGCAAAGGAGTGCAAGGGACGGCGTGGTGGAATGATGAAATGATGCAAGCTGTGGAACAACAGAAGGTAGCTTACAGACTGGATGGGACGCAGGAGAATGGGAGACGTTGAGAGGCAGAAGAGAGAGTTATATGCAGAAAGGAAGAAAGAAGTGAAAAGGTTAGTAAGAGAGAGCAAGAGGAGAGTGGATGAAGAGTTTGACAGAAATCTGAGTAAGAACTGGAGGGAATGCAAGAAACTGTTCTGGAAGGAAGTAAGGAAAGACAGGGTGATAAAGGAAGGAGTAGGGGAGTGAAAGGTAAGAAAGGCAGAATGTTGGTAGAGAAAGGAGAGATAGTGAATAGATGGAGGGAACACTTTAAGGATTTATTGAACACTGAGAATGATAGCGCACTTTATTAAGAAACTTAGATACTTCGATCAAAAAAATCTCATTCTTGTGTAAACTCAGTGTTTCAGGTATGAGACTGTTAAATCACAGACTTTATATACTTCAATACTTGAAACTATAAAGTGAAGACACTAACCAAGCTACTCTGAGCAACACTACCACAGCCTGTCACAGCACAACACGCCAACAAGCAATCACAGTCCTATCACAACACCATTTCATGGTAATTTTGGGGAAGTATATAATATAATAATATACTACATTAAGTACTTACATTAAAATGGTCTTCACAGCAGTAACAGTCGTATTCCAGCATGGGGAAGTCACGACGAGCAGACACCCACCACTGCCTCATTATTTTCTTATCTTTTGGCACACTTATAAAACGTTTACTTGGTGTTGCCTTCGTGGTGCTTTTGCACATGGGCACAAAACAATAGTAATAACGTCTGCTTGTCTGGGACATGTTTATAGGGATACAGTACACAAACACAATCAGCTGTCGATCAGCTGGGCCGTGGCTCTGGCAAGCCACTATTCTGACGTCAAGACCAATCACAGCGCGTTCCGTAGTCAGGTGATATTTTGGCATAAAATCACTGCATTTATTTATTATATGATGCATATTTAAGCTAAAAGACCATAAGTATATTGAAATTAAACATATTTTCCATTAAAAATATATATAATACGTACGATTTTTGGTCTAAGGAAATTGGTCTATTGTCAGGTTTAAGAAACCGGCGTCATATAACGGTCAAGTGTAAGAATTTCTACTTCCTGAGTAATATATAAATATATATATATATATATATATATATATATATATATATATATATATATATATATATATATATATACTGTATAGTATAGATAGATTGATTGATAGATAGATATAGGTAGACAGGTACATAGATATCACCATAGTTGAATCTCAACTTCACAATAACTTTTATCACCTCAGCTGCACTTTTCTTCTAGTTTTTCTCCACCCAGTGCTCCGCTTGCACTTCACACCCTCCCCATCTCACCTACCTCTAACACTCCGCCCTCAGCCACCCCCACTTCAGACCCAACTCTTCACCTTCACTTACCCTCAATCCCCCACCGCTCCAATCCCACTCATTTTTACTCCACCTTCATCAGTCCACCCTCATCCATCTTCACACATGCCATCACTCCACTTTCTCCCAACCTCACTTTTTCCAAAACACTCACCATCATTCATTTCCAGTTCTCCCCCTTCTCTCACCTCAGCACTCCACCTCATCATTTACCTCATTTCTCCAATCCTCTGTGCCACTTCACTCCACTTCCATTTCCGCTTCGACCTCGACTTTCACTAAATTTAATCTCCATTTCTGTTGCACCTTCAGCTCTTTCACTCCCACATTCTATTGCTGCATGAATTCTGTCAAACCTCTTCTTCCACATCTGTATCCTCCTCGCTTCATCCTTTCTTCCACCTTACTCCACCCCATCATCTGCCTCACGCTACTTTATTTTCCACCTCCTTTTCTACCCCACTCCATCCTCCAATCTCACTTTCTGTTCCACCCCTCCCACCATTTCTCTTCATAGTGCCACTTCTTTGCTACATTTCCACCCATGTTTTCCATCTACAGTTCACCACTCCACAATGAGTTCAAATTTTGCCTATTTCTTTTTTTTTAATCTTCCTTTGTAACTACTTCCTTTTCCGATTTGACTCCATCTCTTCCACCCTCACTCAAGCAATTCCACCTCAGTCCCAACAATAAACCACCAAGACAATATAACGGCCGTATTCTTAAATATTTTCTTCCCTTGTAGAGGCATGGGAAGGAAATCTTTAGCTCAATTGGTATTCTTAAAAAAATCCTTCCCTTCCTGATCTGCTCGAAGGGAAAGATTTTTCCTCTGGGCAGCAGAAATTATCGGAACTTGAAGGAATTCCTTGACCCGTCTCTTCAATAATTCCTTCATAAGTTTTGTGCTTTCTGTTGTGATTCATTGTCATACATATATTTAAAATGTTGACGGAAGATACTGTATAATTTTATTGATACAGTTTACAACGCTGTACTAAGGTTTAAGCGCTATTTGTGTTTCTTGCCGTCAAGGTCACACGTGTGGTTCGGCTCATGCCTCAAAGCTGAAAAAAAAAAAAAAAAAAAAAAAAAGTGAGCGCCGCCTTGCGAGTACACAAGACTGACGTTAACAAGTGACTCTTACGCTTACTAATAACAACATTAAGCATAATAATATTCCTCGAATATAATTTATCATCAAAATATTGTCTTGAGGAGTGAACGCCTCTGCGGTGCTGGCCAGAATGGCATTTATGGCTGAATACAAACCAACAGTATGGATGTGGTGGCTTTCTCACATCTCAAATGTGTTGCGCTTTCATTATCCAGCACGAGATATGCGTGTTGTGATGTATTAGTTTAAAAATATAACGCTCCACCATACCAGATATCAGCAGGATGTGTCATTTTAGTTTAACAGGGCTACCAACCTGAACATTTTTCCTTCCCTTCCAAGGAAATCTTTAATCATACCGAAGGGAAAGAAAAATCCTTCAAAGGGAAGGAAAAATTTAGGGAAGGAATTATTTTAAAGAATATAGTCGCTAGACTCTTCCACTTCCACTTCAACTTCATCTTGATCTATCCAACCTCACCCCAATTTTCCCCACTCCACACATCTTCCAACTCAGTTACCCCCTAATTTTTCAAACAAATCCACTCTGCATTCCACGTGATTCTACTTCATTTCAATCCATCTTCCACCGCACTCCACACCATCTCCCACCGTCACAAAACCAGATTCTACTCCGCTCCACACCTTTCCATCCCCAGTGAACAATCTATCCACCCCACCCTAACCCTTTCCACTCCACACTATTCCTTATCAATCCATCACACCCTTTTCCAAGGCCCTTGCACTTTCTTCAGCCACCACTACACCCACTCCCAACACCACTCCACCACTATCGCTCACTCTTCATTTGTCTACACTTCCCCGTCCCTTTCCACCCTCTCCAACTCTCATTCCAACTCTCCCACCACAGTTCCACCTCCCACCATCGCTCTACAATCTCCCAACACCCCTCCACCACCTCCAACCACCCCTCCACCACCATCACTCCACCTTCTTGCCCCGCCACTCCGCCTCTCTCCACCACCAGACTCTCAGGCAAAGTTAAGAGAGTTCCTGGTATTCGCAACTCTCCTCCCGACACTCTGAAAGGGTAAAAAATTCTTGACTCTCCTCAGTAGAGTTTCAGGTGTTTCTTATTTCATTTTCTCACTCTTGAAACTCGTACTGCCGGGGGAAATGCACACACACACACACACACACACACACACACACACACACACACACACACACACACACACACACACACACACACACACACACACACACACACACACACACTACCGGCCCAAAGACGCTCACACCGATACAAGCAAGAAGCACGATTTTAGTTAAAAACAATGAATGAAGAATAGAATCGCGCAATGTATAGAAAAATAATTACTTGCTAAGCCCTTCAAATTGTTTATTTAGAAAGTGTGGAGGCATTGAGGGAAAAAAAAAAAAGGTACTGCACCACATTAATCTGAGGAACACCATCCCACGACAAGCGATAAGGAAGAGTGATGAAATAATGAAGAAAATAAGATACCGGCATCAGATTTGCTTGGCAGATAAAAATAAGGGAGGCCATGTGTAATACAACGTGCTGAATGTCACTGCGACCCAAAACCTGATACATGTACCAACGTATTCCCCAAACATACTCTGTCCAATTGAGTAAGAGTATAATACGAAATGTGAGTGGCAATGTGGTGGGAAATCTTACATCTACACACATAGCCTTGAACCGTAGACATCTAAGATCCCAGCGAGGCGCCCAGTGCATAATACAACATGCTAGGCGTCACCAACTCCCTAGACAGACAGATTATGATCGCAGATTCAAAACCTACTTTATACCAGAGAGTTGCTTAATTCTATGATCCGAACAAAAGTATACTCTAATTCCACTAATTTCACTTAGTATTCCTGAAAAATTTACTTTTAAATCCCACTGATAACATTCATCGGTCATTACTATTAATAAAAACACATGAGCTGAAATTAACCTGGATTATATATGCCAGGTGTGCAATTTCTACTTCCAGAGGAAAAAGATATTTGTCATCATAGGTATCACGAATAATTAACGATTCTGTGTGTGTGTGTGTGTGTGTGTGTGTGTGTGTGTGTGTGTGTGTGCTTGTTACTTCTGGCAATTTACATGCTATAAATGTTGCAGTATCACCAATAATTAACGATTCTGTGTGTGTGTGTGTGTGTGTGTGTGTGTGTGTGTGTGTGTGTGTGTGTGTGTGTGTTACTTCTGTCATTTTACACGCTATAAATGTTGCAGTATCACCAATAATTAACGATTCTCTCTCTCTCTCTCTCTCTTGTTACTTCTGGCAATGTACAAGTTCTGTTATATATGACTTTATCACTAGTTTACGAAACGTCCAGGGAAAGAAATCCTATGGTGAAGTTATCAGCGACGAAACGACTATTTATGCATGCAGATATTCCCAGTGACACTTGCTCGTTAGTCACATATGCACATAAAACATTCTTACACACACACACACACACACACACACACACACACACACACACACACACACACACACACACACTTGGAAATTCATGTAAATAACCCGACTCACTCCGTTCCACGAGTGCTAAATACCACTTTATTCTACGATGTGCATTAAGCTGTGCATCGGATGATAATGAGCCTTGAATATTAATAGCTTGGATCAACACAATAGGTCCATGGCCTGTGTGAAGTGCTATAACCAAAGATAACCCGGTTGCCGAGACACGTCTTCCAAAAGCTGTGATGCATGGGGGGCAGGGAGGGAATAATGTGCGACGACGTAATGTAGAACCCTGAGAAACAATAAGCTTGATATGTAGTACTGGCCTGTTTTGTCTGCAGAGATTCACAAACAAAACATGGCCTGATCCTTTTATACTCGGTGTCCACAAATGCTAGTGCGTAGAGGGAGAGTTATCATATAAAGAAATGAAATACCAGATCTGGTTAGGGATGTTGACTGTTGGCCACTTTCTCCTCCGGCACACCATTCTTGAGATATGCCCGTCTATAATTCTGTTGGTCGTAACTGGTGACATGGAATCCTCATTTTCAAAGGTGAGTCGACCTCCACCAAGCATGGCGGAAAGGGGGGAAGGGAGGCTCTGGGCTCATGAAAATAATTTGGTTCTGCTTTTTAGAAGTCTAGTTTGTAAGCAAAGTTACGCAGTGAAAGAATATCCTAGTGCTTTACAGACTGTAATTTAAAGCAAAGATGAAGGATTCGTAGAGGAAGAGCTGTGTTGAACCTTGAATATCAACTGACTGCCTTTACAATTATGTTATTGTGTATGGCAGCTGCACAAGCAAAGGTGACGGCTGTACTAAGACACAACCTATGACGTACCGAGGGATACTAGAAGAGGAGAGGTCGCGTAAAATATTGAAAATAAACTAGTTTGGAGTTTCAGACGAAATGTAGCCCAGTTACTGTTCTGAAATGCAGAATTTACAAGTTTTATGCACAAAAATGGAATATGATATTACTGACACACAGTCTGATGTATAAAACTAGGAGATGCTGTTTCAAGACAGAGTGGTTTAGTAAACTGGAGACAATATTCAACTGTTTTCTATTTATACCAATTTGGTATTTTGTGAGGTTCATAGTTTGCATTCCTTGCATATTAAATTCATCAGAGTGTCTCAAAATTTGTCAACTGTGAACAGTGATATATATATATATATATATATATATATATATATATATATATATATATATATATATATATATATTGATAAGCTTATGTAATTCTGTTCTTTTTATTACATCCTTTTACCCGTTCTCTCCCCGCAGGGGCTTGGGGACAGGTATTACTTCACTCGGTTTGTTTCTTTGTTTATGGCTTTGTTTGTATGTCTGTTTGTCTGTTGACAACTTTACGCAAAAACTACTAGTGCGATTTTGACTTCAATTACAGGGATGATAGGCTATGGCCTTCTAATCATCTGATTATATTTTGGGCCAAATTGGTCCAAGGCCCAGGCCGTAGGCCCCCAAAATGTAAAAAAAACGGGGATGGATACAAATCGTTCTTTTCGCCATAACTCCTTTCACATTCGTCATATTGACATGAAACCAAAACCTATAGATGCATCTTTCAAATCTGCATCCTGTAACATGCCGTATTACATCAGGGGGGTCACTCCCCCAGTTAACGGTAGGGGGGCCAATGTCAGGTGGGTCGGACCTAAAATTTCAAATGGGCATAAAATCGTCAGTTTTCACCCGATTTACTTCGATTTTGGTATGTGACATTTTTGACTAGATGTCCTGTTGTATTTACACGTTACCACTAAACTGACTGCCGGGGTCGAGTTTGCTGTGCCTTGGCACCGCTTCTTGTTCTTTGATTTTACTTTCACTTCTGTTCTTTTCATGAGCTGGACGATCATTTTGGAATACAGTACTTGTTTTCTTTTGATTTTATTTGTTTTGCCTACTCCCTCCGCTGACTCCCTTTTCACTGACTCCCTTTACGCTTTTGATAGTCTATCATAGCGGTATACCGTAGAGAGAGAGAGAGAGAGAGAGAGAGAGAGAGAGAGAGAGAGAGAGACAGATAGAGACAGACAGACAGACAGATAGTAGACAGACAGACAGACAGACAGACAGTGACAGAGACAGAGAGAAAGGTTTTATATATATATATATATATATATATATATATATATATATATATATATATATATATATATATATATATATGTGTGTGTGTGTGTGTGTGTGTGTGTGTGTGTGTGTGTGTCTGTGTGTGTGTGTCTGTGTGTCTGTGTCTGTGTGTGAAACATGAATTTTAGACTTTTATTATGGGCGTACTGATGAATTCATTCATACTTATATTTGTTTAAGGGGAACATTGACTTTTATAAAATAACTGGCTGGTTCGTGCCTTTACACTTACAGTGAGTTCAGAATTCACAATGGTTATTCAGTTACTGACATACGGTACAGCATCCACCAATTTCGTTGAGGGTGGGATGCAGAAGTGTGTACAATATCACTACTTAAAATAAATCCACAAAACGAAAACTACAGTAATGATGCCATTACATATCGCACTGAACAAAGTAAAGGTCATAAAACGGGATTATGGCAGACTAAAGGCAATGACCGACGAATTAGAACGAAAAAAGAATTAGCTCAAAAAGGAGTTAAAACATACGCAGCGTTACGCCGTTGCAACCCTCCATCTGACCAAGCACAACCCCCCCCCACCCTGCACACCTAACCAAGCGCATAACGACCCTCACTCGCCTAATCTTTTCTTTAATGGCGGACATAAGGAAAACGCCTTGAGGACTCATAACCTCGGTCCTTCAGAGTCCTTGTGCAGGTAGCAATAAACTGGATTGTTTTTTTTAATTATAAAAGAAAACTATTTAAAACACAGCATTCTTCCCACCAAAAGGCACCAGTTCACTATAAAATACATAACTATGTAATATTTCATGAATCTGTATAGAACACTTTCTGAGTTCTGACCCAGAAACAAAATATCTATGCCCAGCCTGCCGCCCTGCTGCCTATTTGTACAGATGGACACCTATTGATCGCAGTGATAACACCCTCCTCTGACTTTGTCAGGGGGAGGGCAAGAAGAAGATTTTTCCGAAAAAGGAGATACTATATCTAGAATATGAGAACTTAGGAACAAAATGAACTGTAATGAAGTAGTAGGATTCTGATGCATAAGAACAACAAAAAGAAAATTACCTGGAGAAAGATGATACTGAAAGAGACATTTTGATGTGTCCAGCAAATCATAACCTGGGAAATGTCCGTTAATTCTCGAAATGGCAAACTGTATAGAGAAATGGTGAAAAGGTATTGAAAACAAACTGCATACCCATCTGAAACGCAAAAAAAAAACAAAAAAACTTATACCTGTCGTTAAAGACACACACACACACACACACACACACACACACACACACACACACACACACACACACACACACACACACACACACACACACACACACACACACACACACACACACTCGCTTACGCATACCCCAACTCCCCCCACATACTAACCTCTCACACGTACAGAGGCAGACGCACACAAGCAGCAGCATTAAGTGTTTTTCCCGCCTTGCAGTGTTTGCAAGGGGGCGGCTTTTGCGGGCTATGCTAATGACTCTGTTGTTTCCTGCACCACGCTCTTGTTTGCCACATTTTTTTACTCTGTCTCTCTTGCACCTTATTTATTTTTCCTCTTCCACTTAAGTTTCCTTCAACTTACTGTATTTTAACTAGACTTGCATATATATATATATATATATATATATATATATATATATATATATATATATATATATATATATATATAAATACAAAAATTATTATTTATTTTCTTCCACCTTCTTGCTTTCCTGTCTCCTTCCTGCTTCACTGTTTCTTCCCGACTCCTTATTTTTTTTCTTTCCCTCCTCTTTCATTATTTTTCCTTCTTCTCCTTCATTTTCTCCCTTCGTTTTCCTTCACTGATCTTTGTTTTTACATACCCTAGTTTTTTCCTTTCTACCGTCCCTTCCATATTCCAGTTTCATCGGAATACCTTTTTGGTTTTAGTTACTTTTTACTTTACTCATTTTTTTCCCTTACCCTTTTATTATTATCTTTATTTTTCATACTTTTTAAAAACTCTCGGGCTCCTATAACTCATTATCATTTTAAAACATTCGTGTCGCTTTAACTTAAATTCAGTACCAGAGTTGTGCACACTGTTAACACCGTCGGCCTTCTGTTCCTCACTCTCAGCTAAATTAAATCGTGTGAGATTAGCTAGAACAAAATAGCAGATAAAACAGGACAACGAATGGGTAAAACAGCGACACCAAAACTGAAGGTATTGTGATCGAGTTCGTCTCTAAATACTCGTATGTGTCTACCTTACGCATCTCATGAATAGTTTACCCCGTGTGGATCAAGTCGGGCAGATGCAACGCGTGTGAGAATGGGAAAAAGGGATTCTGGTTTTCTGCTCACCGTTCAGAGGTCACGTTTACGGGTCAAGGTGAAAATTTTAGCCCGCGGTGGCTGTGTTCCCTGAGCATTTTTTATCTAGTTATCTTTTTTTTTTTTCGTTCTTTCCTATTTTGTCTCTTCATCATTCTTTTATGTTTCCCACTTTCCTTCTTTTTTCCATTCGGAGTTATTTTTCATCCTTCCTTCCTTTCACCCTCTTCCATTTTCTCTTCCTACTTCATTCTTCCAACATCCCACATAACCTATTCTCTCATCCTTTTTCTCTTTCCCTCTTGCCCTTGTTTCTTCTTTAGTCTTTATCTCCCCCATTTCCTCCTCTTGTCGCCCACTTATATCCTCTTTTCTATCACTTCTTCATTGACTAATGTGTATAAAAAAGAATACTATTGATGCTGATTTCTCCGTTCTGTATTGACTACTACCTGGTCATTTTATTTATTTGCTAGGAAGCGTCTGATTGTGAAAAGGTTAATGTTAGTCATGGCTTCTTAATTAAATGTGTAAGATAACGTACTGTAGTCCTGTTCTTTCAAACAGGCATCCCTCCTTTAGCTATTGTTGTCATTGTCATGTTTACGATTAGCCAGATGTTTTAACCTTGCCAGCTTGTCTCTCTCTCTCTCTCTCTCTCTCTCTCTCTCTCTTCCGCCTTGTTCCTCTCTTTTTTTTTTTTTTCATCCTCTGCGTCATTCCCTTCCCTTGTCTCCTTCCTCTTATTTTCTTCCGTTCCCTTACTTCCCTCTCTTATCCTGATTTCTCTCTTTCCTTTCTTTCTCCCCTGTCATGTGTTTTCCCGTCCCTTCACATCTACTCCCTTCACTTTCCTTCCCTCCCTCTCGTTCTTCTCTCCACCCTTTTACCACCCTATTCATTTCCCCACCTCTCCTTCTCTCCTCTGTGATTTTCCCTTCCCGTAATTCCCTCTTTTATTCTCTCCTCCATATTTTTAAAATCTCCTTTCTTCTCTCTCTCCCTCTTATTCTTCCTTCCATGTGGTCTTCTTCTGCCTTTCCTTTCACCCTCTTCTTCATTCCCCCAGTCTATCTTTTTCCCTGTCTTCTGTCCCTCCCAATCTTGTCATCTCCTCTCTAACATCCTCCTACAATTGTTCTTGTCTTTCTCTCCTCCCGTTCTTCTTTTCTTCCTTCCCTCTCCTTCTCTTCCTCATTTTCTTCATTCGCACTCTTCTCCTTTTTATTCTTGACTTCTATATCTTCTTCCTCTTCTTATCCGCCCCACCTCTCTTCCCACTTTCTTCCATTCTTTCCATTCCGTCTTATCTTGATATTTTTCTCCCTCCCTACTTCTCCTTCTCCTCTCCTTCTCTCAGCCTTTTCTTCCTCCCTCCCCCTTCCTCTTCATTTCCCTTCCTCTCCTTTTCTCCATGTTATCCCTGTCTCATTCCTTCCCTCCCTCTCCTTCTCCCCTCCCCCTTTTTCCCTCCCTTCTTCCCATCCCTACCCCACACCTTTCTCTCCTTGATTCCTTCCTTCCTTCCTTCCTTTGTTCCCTCTTGCCTTCCCTCTTTTCCCCACCGTACTTTTTCCTTCCTGCCTATTCCCTTCTCTCTCATTCTATATCCCCCTCTTCAATCCTTCTATACCTCTTCCTCCTTCCCCCCCCCCTCCATTTTCTTCCCTCATTTCTTCCCACTTCCGTCCCTCCCTACATCTTCTCTCTCCTTTTCTTCCCTCTAACCTTACTTCCTTCCCTCTTCTTCTTTCACCTCCTTCTCTTCTTCTCCTGTCCTCCTTCCGTACTTTAGTCCCTCCAAATCCTTCTGTCTTCCTTCTTTACTTCCTTCTCTCCCTCTCTTTGCTTTACCCTCTTCTTACTTCCACCCTCCAACCCTCTCCTTCTGTCCTCCTTTAGGCCCTACTTCCTTCCCTTCATCTTGGTTTACCCTCCTGGTTTGCATCCTGTCCTCCTCTCCTCCCCTCTGCCTCCCTTACTTCCTTCCCTTCCTTTGTCCTTCTTTACTTCAGTCCATTGCCCTTTGTCCTCCTTCTTTACTTCCTTTCATACGCCCCTCACTCTCTCTCCTTCCATCATCCTTCTAAACTTCCTTCCTTCCCTCTCCTTCCGTGTTCCTTCTTTACTTCCTTTAATCCCTCTCCTTCTAAGCTTCTTCCCTCCATTCCTCGTGTTTTCTTCCGCATCTTTCTTCCCTCCGTCCTCTAGCCTTACTTCCCTCTCTCCCCTTCCCTCCTTCTTCCCACTCTTTTACTTTTTATTGTTCAATTAATCCTTTTATTTTTTTAAACAAATGTAGGACTGTGTTGTTCCTTGGTTGTTTTGTTTACAGAGGACAAAATTTGGTCTTTGCTTTATTATGTGACTTATAGATATGTAAATAATAACGCTATTCACCCTATGTATAAGTGACTGCTAGGAACAGGGTGGTGGTGACGGTGGTGGTGGTGGTAGGGAACCTCCTTACCAATACTGACCTTGGTCTTATTACCCGTCCCCGCTCCGGAGGGGTTCGGGGAAGGGTATTGTTTGCACTCAGTTTGTCTGTCCCCTAATTTGTTTGTTTGTTTGTCTGTCTGTTAACGTTAAGCGAAAACTCCTAGTGCGATTTTGACCAAAATTACAGGGATGATGGGCTACGACCTTCTGATCACCTGATTAAATTTTGGGCCAAATTGGGCCCAGGCCTAGGCGGTAGTCCCAAAAATTATATTTGAAAAAATTATTTTTTCGCCATAACTCCTTTCAAATTTGTCATATCGACATGAAACCAAAACCTAAAGGTGCATCTTTTCAATTTTGCATCCTATAACATGCCTCATTACATCAGGGGGGGGTCACCCCCCAGTTAGCGGTAAGGGGATCAGTGTTATGTGGGTTGGGCCTGCAATTTCAAAATGGCATAAAATCGTCAATTTTCAACCGATTTACTCCAAATTTGAAAAGTGACATCTCTGACTAGATATCCTGTTGTGTTTACACGTCATCACTAAAATGACTGCCGGGGACCGGTTTGATGTGCCTTGGCACCGCTTCTTGTATGTGAATGTGAACACTCTCAAGCGCCTGTGACGAGACCCCAGCTGAATATAATTCATCGTGGTTCGAAATGCAAGTTGTGATGGATATCCAAAATGCTAACTGACAAAGAATGTAAGTTAAATGTTTATATATACTACAGGTTTCTGGCAGCTTGCCCTTTTATATGAGAATGCATGCATCTCAATGCTTAATATCTGTCCATACTTTTGCCATGATATGCAGGTTGACACACACAACTACAGCGATCTCAAAATTTCGTCTTTCACACGCATCGCCTCTACAGCCACCCTTTCACGCTTCTCGTTTCTCCATTTGCATTTCGCCAAAAGAAGGCTCCTTCAAGGTGTGTACCTTTATTGGCTGAAGATTTGGAGTTTAGTAAGTAGCCTACCGTGTTAGTCTTTTTTATGAGTGGTGTGTGAAATTCAGATGAGTTAACTGGCTGCCAGCTCTTTTTGTGCTTGCTAAATCGGGTGTGAGTGTGCTGAGTGTGGTTTGTGTACAGGGTAACTCAACTGTTTTTGTCAGTCCCCGTCCCGGAGGGGCTCAGAGACGGGTATTGTTTTCACTCCGTTCGTCTGTTTGTTTGTTTGTCTCTGTTGACAACTTTACGCGAAAAATACTGATGCAGTTTTGACTAAATTACGAGGATGATGGGCTATGACCTTCTGATCACCTAATTACATTTTGGGCCACACTGGGCCAAAGCCCAGGCTGTAAGGCCCCCAAATGTAAAAATACGATGAAGGGTAAAAATCGTTTTTTCGCCATAACTCCTTTAAAATTTCTCATTATCGACGTGAAACCAAAACCTACAGGTGCATCTTTCAAGTCTGCATTCTATAACATGCCTCATTACATCAGGGGGGGTCACTCCCCAGTTAGCGGTAGGGGGATCAATGTTATGTGGGTTGGGCCTGAAATATCAAATGGGGATAAAATCGTCAATTTTCAATCGATTTACTCCAGATTTGATATGTGGCATTTTTTATTAGATATCCTGTTGTGTTTATACAGCAGCAGCAAAATGCTTGCGCGGGACGGGTTTGCTGTTCCTGGGCACCGTTTCTTGTTGGTATTTAATATGCTGGGTGAATATTAAGTCTGTCATGTTTATCTTAATTCTATCTTGTGAATATATACTAAGCCTGCTATGTGTATGCTAAGTCTGTTAGGTGTATGGCAAGGTTGTTTTGTGTTGCTGTGCGTTCATTCTGATATGCAGGGAAGTAAAGAAAAATATATATTACATAATGGGAAAGGAATACTGTAAACTGAGAGATACTTTAATAGATATATAAATAGAGAGATAGCCAGATAGATAGATAGAAAGATGGATAGATATATTCACACATACAGATGGATATACAGATGCATAGAGAGAGAGAGAGAGAGAGAGAGAATTAAACTTGGACACAGCAGAAGAAAAATGTAGAAAAAGGAAGAGAGCAAGGAAAGGGGATAGTAAAAATGAGGATGGACAACGTGAAGGAAAGAGTAACGAAGGAAGGGAGAAAAGAAAGGAAACTAAAATGTGAAACGCTAGAAAGAAAATGACAAATAAAAATGAGTTACTTGGAATAGCAGAGGGGGAAATGGGATCTAGACAAGAGAATGAGAAAAGAGAAACGGAGAGAAATAATGTGAACACTAGACGAACGAGGGAGAAAGACAATGAAAGAGAGAGAAAGAAGTATCTGGAAAAGGAGAGGGGGAGCAGGAGAAACTGGGAAGAGAGAGTGGCTGAGAGAAAGGAAAAAGTGGGGGGGAAATCACAGAGAGAAAGAGGAATGGAAATAGAGTGAAAAGGAAATGGAGAAACACGAGAGGGAGGAAAAAGAGGAGGAGGAAGAGGAGGAGGAGAAAAAGCAAATGAAAAAGGAGGAAGAGGTGGAGAAGAAAAAGAAAAAGAAGTAAAGGAAGAAAAAGAAATAGCAGGAGGAGGAGGAGGAGAAAAAGGCCGGGGAGAGATTGAAAGAGGAACAGACTGAATGAAGAATGGCGAGGGAGGAGGACGAAGGGCAAGAAAGAGATTGGAGGAGAAGGAGGAAAGAAAGAAGTTGTTGTGGAGAAAGATAGAGAAAGAGGATGAGATAGGCGAGAACTGAGATGGAAACGAGGAGGAAGAGCGGCAGCGCCTGGGTGGTATATGTTAGGTTTGATTTATTTCTTTGTCTGTCTGCTAGTACCATTAGGAAAAAAAGAAAATCTACGGAGCATCAGCAACTCTGAAACAATGATATACGACTATCTGAGGAAGAATTGATTAAACATAAAGCAAAAAAAAGTTAGATGTGAAGGAAAAGATCATGATTAAAAATGAAAAGGCAGCAGTGGAAGTGCACCAATTCTGAAATAATGATGGAGAATCATAAGGGAAACAAGTGATGAAATTTTGAACGAAACGGGTCAAAGGTAATTAACATATGCTGTATTTATTTTGATTTTTACCGTCAAGTATGAGTGGTATGGGTCTTCTAGTGCCTGAGTGGTCATTCTTCTGTATTATTATTATTATTATTATTATTTATCGACTGTTTCTTGATACTGGGCTTGCTTTCCGTTCATTGACGAGGTTGTATCATTGCAAAAGAGAGCAAAATATTGTGTACCTTCGCACAGTCTTAAAATAAAATGAAACCTATCCTTATGTATAAATCACTTAGGCGAAAAGGAAAATGATAATCCTTGTAACTATTGCCGACAGTTTAACCCTTTCTTTTTCATGGACGGACTTGGCCATCACATTCTGGCTATTTGAAGATCATTTTATTCATGTGAAGTTCAAATGTTCAAAGGTTAATCGAAATACTTGTCTTCTCTTTTACTACTAATAGTCCTCTCAGGTGAACAATATCGCCTGTATGGAATAACGTAGTACGTTCACAGAAGATAGAAGAGGTAACAAGCGTCAATCATCCCTGTTTAGAATTCACTGATTTAGCAACTAGGAAACTTAAATTCTGGGGGTAATTTCTCCTTTTCTCTGTAGCAGGGGTTGTCAAATGTTGGTCGATCGTATACCTCTAATTACAGTTTATTATTAACCCGTACCCCTTTAAGAACTCCTTTACGTACACTCTGTAATTCCCTTCGCGTACCACTTGTTCACGTACTCCAGACTGGGAACCCCTGATCCACCGCGCCCATTAATAAAGAAATACTCTGTGTGTTCTACTGTAACATGATAATTCAAGGCTTTTGGCCATTCCCTTATGAGAAGATGAGGAAAAATACAAAGAAACGGAGAGGGAAGGCGAGGGATGAAAACAGGAGGTAGGAAAGCTGATGGGAAGAATGATGAAAATGGGAAGAAGAAAACGAAGAGGGGTAAAGTGAGAGAAAGAAGGAGAGCGAGGAGAGAAGGTGAAGGTTTAAGGAGGAAGGCGGTAACGAGACTCTAACCCAGAATCAGGAAAAAGATAGAGTTTGAGAGAGAGAGAGAGAGAGAGAGAGAGAGAGAGAGAGAGAGAGAGAGAGAGAGGGAGAGAGATTTCCAGTTGAAAATAAACTGATGCAGTCAAGCGCAAAGTGTGTTGACAGACTGCGACCTTGCCCTTGACTTTCATCTTTGGCAAATTGTTCTCGGAATCAACTTCTTTCACTCTTGTTTACCCTCAACCTTTCCAGCGTATCTGGTCTAATTGGATCAAAGTGGCTTAAGGTGACCTTGCCATGCTGCCTTCACTTTTAATATATCACTCACAAACACAGTAAGACAGTCCCTTCTATGGCCCTCAACTTTTTCACCAAGTCTGGTTAAATCGGATTCAGAGCGACTTGCGAATACAGGTACAACACGAATATAGCTTATCGCTTAGTTACATACAGTTCGTTCCCTTAGTTACTAATAGGCTAATGTAGTTATTAATGTAGTAAGATGTTAAAATGCAAGTCAGCATCTAAAAAACAAATCCAGGTAATAGAAAGAGTACTATAAAAGGCAACACACACACACACACACACACACACACACACACACACACACACACACACACACACACACACACACACACACACACACACACACACACACACACACACACACACACACACACACACACACACACACACACACAAAACTTCCCTTGGAAAGGCATACAAGACTAAGAGTGAAAAAAAGCTTGGAGTTGAAAAAGTATTATGAAGTGACCAAGAAAGAGGGAGAGAGAGAGAGAGAGAGAGAGAGAGAGAGAGAGAGAGAGAGAGGTGGAAGGTGTGGATGTTGCAGAAGAAAAAGAAGACGAAGAAGAAAAACAACAAGATGACGATGCAATGACGAAGACGAAGGCAATGATGAAGACGATGAAGAACTAGTATTGATGGGAAGGAGAAAAAATGAACATGAATAAAAAATAATAAGCAGGAAAAGGGTAAGACGAAAAAAGGTGAAAGTAAAAAATAAGGAACGAAGGTGGGTGGAGGAATATCCAGGGAAAGAATAAATAATGAAGGTGAGCTAGGGTAAGGGAAGCGAGGGAAGGGGAAAAGGGAAGGCAGAAAGGAAGAGAAAAAGAGAGAGAGAGTGAAAGCAATTGGAGAGATGAAAATGGAAAAGAAGATTTGTGGAGAAGGAAGGAAAACGTATGATGGGAGGATGGGAAGAGGAAGGAAGGGAGAGGAAGAAAGGGGAATTAAAGAGGGGAAAACAAGAAAGAGTGAAGAGGGAAGACGGAGAGGAAGAAGAAAAGAAAGAATGAAAGCAATTGTAAAGATGAAGACGGAAAAGAAGACATGTAGAGGGGGAAGGAAATAAATGATGGGAGGATGAGAAGAGGAAGGAGGGAGAAGAGAAGAGAACGAAGAGAGAAAAACAGTGAAGAGTGAAGATGGTGAAAGTTAAACAGGAAAAATTATATATTGATGAGAATAAAGAAACTGGGAAAGAATGAGAGATGTAGAGAAGGTGAGGGGAGAAGAGGAAGAGAGGAAGAAGAGGAGAAGGATTAAGAGAGACTGAAAATGGAAAAGATGAGCAGGAGGGAAGGGTACGAAAAGATATAGAATGGGAAGGAGAAGAGGGGATTGGAACAAAAAGGGATGAAAAGGAAGGAAAATAATTAGAGTAGAAAGAAATGAGGGATAGAGTGAAGAGCAAAAGAGAGATTAAAGGGAAGGGAGGAAGAAAAATGGAGAGACAGAGAAGGCAGGGAGAAAACAAAGGATAAGGTGAAAAGAAGAGAGAAGAAAGATGATGTAGGGAAGAGGAGGGAAAATATACAGAGAAAACAATAGGGAAAACAAGAGGACTGTAGCGATGTAGAGGGGAATAGACGAAAAGGAAGGAAACGAGAGAAACGAGAAGTGAGGACGAATTAAAAGAGGATGAGATTAAATGAGGAGGCAAGATAAAAAAGAGGTGAAATGGGAGGATGAAGAGAAGTGGAGGAAAATGTGGGATAAGACGGAGATGCGAAAAGAGGAGGAAAGGAGGAGGAAGGAAGAAAAAGAAGTTAAAACATGGAAAGAGAAGAAAGGAGTGGAGGAAGGGGAATGACAGAACAGGGTGGACAAGATAAAGATATAAAAGAGGAAGAAGGGGAGGAGGGGAGGAAGAAGAGAGAAAAGATATAGAGGCGATGAGAGGAGAGGAAAGGCGGAAGACGAATTAGAAGATCAGAATTAAGTGAAGGGAGGAAGAGGAAGAGGGAGACAATGAAATAAAAAGAGAAAGATGAAGGAGAGAAGGAGGAGGAAGAGGAAGCGGAAAAGTGAAATAAAAGGAGAGAGTTGAACTAAACAGAGAACAACACAAAGTTGAAAAAGACGCAGGTTCACTGGGAGAGAAGTCAGCTGTCACCTCTACCTCCCCCACCCACACCCCCTCCGGTTGCCCCCTCACCCACCCACGCCCCCCACCCCCGCACCACTCTCCTTCCCAACACCCACTCACTCCACCTCTCTCTCTCGCCCACTCTCACACACGCTTTAATTTCTTTCAGCTCTAAATTTTTTTCCTTTTTGTCTTGTATGTCCTTCCTGTCACTTGAGAGTTTTTCTTTCTTTTTTTTTTTTCTGGCTTCCTTTACCTAGATTCAAATTTTTCCTTCTCAGATAGGGAAGTACTCTCTCTCTCTCTCTCTCTCACACACACACACACACACACACACACACACACACACACACACACACACACACACACACACACACACACACACACACACACACACACACACACACACACACACACATTGAAGTCTGTTTGAACGGTCATCCTACTTTGACTTTATAACGCTATTCACTGATACTGTGATGGATAGGTCAAATGATAACAGGTCTGCGTGCAGGGAGTCGGGGTAATACGTGGTGTTAAAGTAAATGATTGTAAGATGCGTGGTGATGAGCTGGATGAGAATGATATTGTCTGTTGTTTATGATGATGATGGCAATGATATAATAAAAGAAGTGATAATGATGATGATAATAAAAGTAATAATAATAATAATGATAATAATAATACATTTTAATTACCATTACTATTATTATTATTATTATTATTATTATTTTTGTCAATCCTGCGAAACTGGATGGTATTTTCGGCAACATGTCCTATACCGTTGCTCTAGATTCAGTTTCTGTATGTGTGTGTGTGTGTGTGTGTGTGTGTGTGTGTGTGTGTGTGTGTGTGTGTTATTTTTACGGTGATCAGCTCCCTTGTTAAATTAAAAATTCTCAAACGTAATGAAAGGAAGGTAGACATGGTTTTATTTTAGTACAAGCTGTACAGTGGACTCTCATCTGTAATGCATTACTTGGGGAGCGTGGTCTCTCCCCCCCGAGTGATTCTTGGGGGGCAGCCCCCTCCCAAAAATAAAACCTATCAGGAATAGGAGAAAGATTTGAATGAAACTTCCCAGGTTAGCTCGGTTCGTTGCTCGGAAAGTCTTCCACTATGTGCAGTTTTCCAACCATGATTTTAGGGGGTTAAGCCCCCCCTCACCACACGAAACATTCTCGGAAATAATAAAAGGAGGGGAGATATGGCTTTGATTTCTTAGGACATGTTGTGCAATTTACTCTCACCCGTAACGCGATATTTGTGGAGCGTGACCTTCCCAGTGATTCTTCTAGGAGTTAGTCCCCCCCCCCACTCCCAAAAATATATATGATCGGAAACAGTTAATTGTGAGCACATGGATATAAAAGAAACCGGCGTACATATCTCAGGACTCAGTATGCAGTTACCATGTTTTCTCTGTGTTCACCGGTAGAAACAGAACATCACATTCATAAAGATAGTAATGATTATAATAATATTAATAGTAATTTATTATTTTTTTTATATTTATTATTGTCATTGTTATTCTCATTCTTATTCTTATTCTTTTTCTTATTCTTGTTATTAACATGATGACCGAGATGATCAGAACATGCTGTAAATCACATTTTCCATTTGGGCCTGACGTAGGAAGTATAGAATGATTTTTTTTTTTTCCTGGCAGTGAGACGATATGAATTACAGGACGAAGAATGCCCTCAGTGCACAGTCCCTATTTTCAGTCCTACGGCAAAATTCAATAACAGGCACGTGATTAAGGCTCTCTAGTAACTGAGGAAGTAACAGGCACGTAATTAAGGCTCTGTCTTAACTGAGATGTATTTCCTAAGAAGAGCAACTTAAGTACACATCCCCCCCCCTTTTACCTTCCTCCTGGGAACAAAAATGAACTTAGTTACTGTACAGGAGACAAATTATCAAATGTTCTACAGGAAGAGCAAAGAAAGGAAGGTCTACATCTCTTCATATTCCTTGCCTTCCATATTCCTTTACTTCCTGTAAAAAATAAGTCTGACTTACGAGAGGCAGCTAATTCTAAAGTCGTTCATGAATCACAGCTCCGTGTTGTGAGAGGAATAATCATCCTTAAAAGTCGTGTCCTCGTTCCAGTACAGCACCTCAGTCCCAGAACATCGAAATCTTCACACTCGTGGGCATTCGCCAAAACATACTCATACTCACACTGTTACCTGAGATACAGGGGGTGGCGGTGGCGCAATTGAAAGCATAATTTACCTCCAAGTGACAACTCCTGGGCTCTATTACCGAAACTGTGGGATCTATGATATGATCTTCGCTCCTCCATGGTTGTCCAGAAAACAGAAATAGGAACTTGCATCGTAACTTTGCTGGTTGCACAATGTAGTCTAGAGGATTCATGGTGCTTAACAGAAGAATGTCAGCTTCAATGGACCAAGTGGAGTTGCTGAGGTATTAATCTAAGCCTTTTCTTCAGAGCAGGAGGAGAGGTAGAAGTAGCCCAACCTTTCCTCCTTAATCTTCAGGTGACAAATAATAGATGTCTTAATCGCCTTTGCGCAGACAATACACATTTTTATTTTAACGAAACCATCAGAATTCCACAGAGATAAGTTGCCAAATCTTTCCTCCTTAATCTCCAGGTGATAGAGATTAGATTCCTTAATCGTCCTTGCGCAGTCGATACACATTTTTAATTTAGCGAGACCATCAGGATTCTAGAGAGAAATGTTGCTCTCTCCCCTCTTACAAATTAACTGCATTGTATTAAAGGGATTCGTGACAGGCCTCCATCGACAACACTAGATATATGGATGACTGTGCGAGGTTGTTGACAAAAATGCTTGGTGGTGGCATCGTCCCCTTCATACAGCATGCCTCATTGACTTTAGATTACGTCGTTACTATTTTATTTTTCCTACCTAATTTATGTAAGACCTTTCAAACTGATGGGGTGATAATTATACAGCCTTCATTAACTCCTTTACTTTGTTATTTCTATCCCTAATTTTATCATAATTTTTTGAAAGTATCAAGTATAGAATTAAATAAGAAAGAAAAAAAGTTATTGGACATGAGTGGGATGGTAAAGCAGAGCACCAGTGCTGTGTTACCACAGCAACTATTAAAGCTGAAGAGGATCTACGTAGACCGTTGAAAAACTTATGACAGGTAGGAAGGAGCACTCAAAGAGTGCAACACCCACTCATGTCAGCTGGTGTACTTTCCGAACATTGGACTTCGTCATGTGACCTTGACCTTCGATTGATTGTTCTTAAAATTTATTTATATCATTCTTGTCTAACCTTTAGCCTCTCCTGCAAGGTTGGTCCAACTCAGTTCAAAACTGAGTTGACCTTGTTCTCTGGTCGTGGTTTTTACTTTTCCACATGATCTCAATCTTTAACAAATTGTTCTCCAGTTCGAATCCCTGTGTTCCACAAAGAGTCCTTGCCATGCGACCTCGACCTGTTAATCTTAAAAATAGTGATTCAGTTCCAATGCTGATCTTTAACACTTCCATCAAGTTTGGTTCAAACTAAATCAAAACTGCATTGGTTATTTTCTTCACACACAAACTGTATCGGACAAAAACTGTTTAACTGCTAGGTCAAAATTTGATCTAGCCTTTTGACCTTGACCACTGACATAACATTTTCAAAATGAATAGGTCAGCTTCTTCACTTTCCTTCTACATGTCAAGAAGATTTGGCTGCGATCTGAGGAAAAACGTTTTGAAATATTTTGCACACACACACACACACACACACACACACACACACACACACACACACACACACACACACACACACACACACACACACACACACACACACACACACACACACACACACACCTGATCAAAACATAACACCCACTCTCTTCGTGAGTATGGGTGCTGTTCACAGACGTTATTTATTTTAATCATCACCAAATCGCTGAACAAACCAATAAGCGCCTAACTGAGCACCAAAACCGTCTTATTACGGGGACTATTACAGCTACTACAGATCTTAGACATCACTAGAAACCCCCGTAAAAGAGTAATAAAGGTTACAAAAGATATTCACAAAATTTGCCATCATATTGCTAAAAAAAGGCCAAAAAGCACTTTACTGAATACCTAACCGTGATTATCTCTGAAATGACTAAATCTACTGCAGATCTTCTCAAGCGGCTGGAAAGCTTGCAAATAAACAGGCCTGGTAAGTGTTATTCAAGTTACTTTTCTCGAAAATGGGTCAGTACGCTGAGAAAAAAAAAAAAAAAAAAGGCCAGATAGTGCTACACTGTCTACGAATTGCTAAAGCTATTGCGGGGATACGCTCACCTCTGAAAAAATAATAAACGGCATTTAAATGACTTTCCCTACAACCATCATACTGCCAAAAAAAGAAAGGAAAAATTCACAGAATTGAGCACCGGAACTTTTTTTTTTTTCAGAAACCATTTAAACTCCAACAGATCTATGTACTTCATTTGAGAACTTTTAAAAATGGGTATTAATTATGTGACTCAAAAAAAAAAAAAAAAGACGCCATCATGTAGCTGCAAATAGCAAAAAAAAAAAAAAAAAAAAAAATCTAGCACGGAAACGGGGGTTTCACGAAAATTATTAAACCTACTACCGACCTACCTACATTTTTAGATAATTTACGGAAATTAATATTAGGTCTTATCTGTAAGAGTAGCCTATGCTTTTTACTAATACTCAAGGAATGCATTGTTACTGGGCATGGGGAATAGCACACATCATGTTTATCAAAAATATTAATGAGCCTGCTGACCCCAACACTTACTTTACTTCCAAGGGTGAATGCCTGTATCTTTACACGAAGTAGTTTCCAACCCAGTATCCCTTTTTTTCTTTTTTTTTTACTCAGTATTGTGAGGTGGTTTGCATTTCATCCATGCTACCAACACTTGATGTTACTTAGCCAGGAAGACTGGAATATATGGTTTAGGTCAGTACACAAAGGATTAAATATAGAGAACATCTTACACCAGTGTCCGATATGTGATTTGTCTTTCCTAGAAGTGATCCACCAGTCTGTTTGTGTTGTCTTGTGCCACAGAAAAACTGGCAAGGGAAAGGAAGGACGCCCAGCAAACAAGGACGGGGAAGGGGTCTTGGTCTGTGCCGTGTGTGTACGGTTGTGACTGGATGTGGGGGAGTAGCTATATTTGTGTGTGTGTGTGTGTGTGTGTGTGTGTGTGTGTGTGTGTGTGTGTGTGTGTGTGTGTGAAGCGCTTTTCTCATGTACCCAAAATGGACTTTTAAATTGGGAAAATAATAGATATACAAATGGACAGATAGACAGGTGTGGCACGTTTTGTTTTATTACTCGTTTAGCTTTTGTATACCGAATATAGCAACAAAACTGTCAACATCTGTTGGTAAAAGATTGCTAAGTAATTTACTAATTAAGGCTGTTTAAGATTATTACAACCTGAGTTATGGGAAGATAACGTGCCTGACTACATACCTATCTGTCTATCTGCCTGTCTGTTATAAATTGGAGTTTTCATGTAGAGATGGCTCTCATGTGCAAATTACCCTTGACAAACAAAATCGCAACTTAAATACAAAGATTTTACACTTTTATTGTCACCTAGCCCCAATCTTCAAGCGTTTCTGTACCCAAAACAACTGCTAAAGTAGCTGACATTTAACATTAAAATACAAAAATACAATTTGATGACACCCTTATTACTTCATATTCTTTCTTCTTTCTTAAGAAAGAAATGTGACCGGTACTGGCCGAAGTAGATCATAATTCGGGAATAGGACAACTTATACAGTTCTGATCAAATTTCGATTAAACCTGGTGGACGGGTTAAGGTTCAGCAAAGGGTAGAGTAATTCAATATTGAGACCAGCCGGCCAAAGGTAAAGGTCTCAGAACAAGGTCAGAGAGTCAGTCCTTTAACTCAAAAAGTTTATATTCGATTTGCATTAGATTTCGTGGTTGGATATAAGGTTAGCCAAAGTATAAGTGATTCAATTTAAAAAAAAAAAAAAGAAAGTCAATGGTTAAGGACACAGGGCAGTGTCAACTAAAACACTTTTGATCCAGTTTTGACAAAATTAGTGGATGAGTCGTTGCTCATGCAAGGCTGGAATAATTCAAGATATCAAAACAATCAGTCAGATTCACTGAGAAAGGTCAGATCCTTGGTTATCAACTGACTCTAAGGCGCAGGTGTTCCGCCAGCCGAGTGTTCATTTTTTTTATTATAACTATACGATTTTACTCAGCTTCTGAGGCGTTGGAAACGGACGGATAGCTCATCGAAATTTAATAACTGATAAAAAATATATAACTTTATAACAGAGAATCTTTTAAAAAATGAAACAACTATAAAAGTACATTTTATAAACATTTTATAATGCATATGAAGACGTGGGGATGGAAATTTGTCAAAAACCATTGGAGTGAGGTCGAGGTAGTAGAAGGACGAATAAACCCATTCTTAGATATCTCTCATTTTTTTATGTAGTAATTACCACAGTGGTGTAACAAATAATTATCACAGCATATACAAATAGAAAATTGCCACGAATACCGTATAACTCTTAATATGCTGAGATCCATATTGTGAGCATTAGTAAATTAAACCCAGAAGAATTTTTTAGATATATGTGCCTATAAAGACGCTCTTTGTAGTAAATGGAAAACAATCTAATGACGAAACCCAGTTGGCTGATATTCATAGCTCCATCCCTGGATCACTACTCTTATTGTGGAAAACATATTTCGTTCCTCCATCAGGACCACATGGAATTTTAACAAATATTTAAGACGAGGTGAAGGATGATATCTCTAAGCGTATAGCTAAATTTGTCAACATTTCACTAATGAGTCAAAACGTACCATATTACTTGAATTTAGGAAGTTTATCTCCAATATTTGAAAATTATAATTATCGCTACCATGATACTGCTGTCCAGTTAGCATAACATCAGTACTCTGCAAGTTGTTAGACACCACAGTCAGAGATGGAATCGTTAGGCATTTATAAGAAATAAGCTCACCAACAACTCACAACTAGCCTACTCTAAAACAATCGCTCTTGACTTAACGATTTCCTTGGCTTTTCAGTGCTACTGACGTGTACACGAAAACAAAATCCATTCGTGTTATCTCGATTTCCTGAAAGTGTTCGACAATTTTCCTCTTAAAAGATTTCTTGAAAAACTTAATGTCTAGAGAATCAAAAGTATCAATGACAATCTACTGAGGTGGATCGAGATCTGGCTTGTAGAACATAAACATGGAGCCATAGTTGATGGAAAATATCAGAGTAGATGAATGTTACAAAGCTGAGTGCCACAAAGATCGGTCTTGGGTTGCATTCTTCTTTAGTAGATACTATGATGTTGATAGAGGTTCGTAACGTATCCAGATTTACTGATGAAATAAAAGCTGGTAACGGGGTGGATTTGCCAAACAAAAACAGACAATTCAGAAAGACTTTAATACATTGTTCAGTTGGGCACCACACTTGTGGACAAATGCAAAGTCCTACATGTCTGGAGCAAAAGTGAAAATGTTAGCTATTTGGATCAAAAAGGTTAATGTTAGGCACATACTGAACTCGGGAATGTGATCTACGAAACAGATTAAGGAAGAGTAATAACAAAGGATTTAAAACGTAGTAGACAGTACACAGAAGCAATTAAAATGCTTAAACAAAAAATAGATTCATAGATAAAGCAAAATGAAATAGATCTGAGAACATCATCGCCTTGTGCAGTTCTTTGGTACACTATTCCATGGTACACTATCATATGGAGTATGGGTTCAGTTTTGGTCACCATGTACCAAAAAAAAAATAAGTAAGGATAATTTAGAGAAAGTGCGGGAAAAAGTAAAAAAAGAAGTGATTCACAGATTAAGGAACAAATGCAGATTACCAGGGGATCTGATTCAAGTATCTTCAGTTTATAAAGGACATGACTATATGGTAGCAAGGTTGGAGGAGGTTATGCTTTCACCCGTGTCTGTTTGTTTGTTTAAACGATTGTGTACAAAATAAGTAAGAAAGTTGCAATGGGATTCCAATGAAACTTGCTGCATAGGTGAGCAGTGGAACATGGAAAAGTTTATTACATATTGAGATGGATCTTTTATGTACTCCGTAGAATTATTTAACAGAGCAGAATAAAATCGTAGACTCAACGGCCTATGTGGCACAATTAAAGTATTCGTCTAGAGTCTGAGGTGAATCCAGATCTGAATGTTGGATCATGAATTTTACTGTCTTTGGCGGGGGTATCGGTACTTTCTAGTTAACACTCATAACTTACCGAGAAGCGTTTTCGGCCTAATAAACGAAAACATTTTTTTTTTCTTCAGCAAGGATATAAACATATGGAAAAAATTTCCTAGGAACGTGACAGACTACCAAATCGTAATAACACTCAGTGGCTGAGTGGAATTCAAGCCAAGACTGAATCCCACTCGACAGGATCGTACAGTAGATGAATGGTACAAAAATGTGATCATTTGTTTTCCTCTCATTCAGATCGCAGAAAGTTCAGCAACAGTTCAATACTGGTATGAAATTACAGTAACTTTCCCATACATATTAATATAGTGCAGAATACAGTATTTCTTCCCAGTCATTCCTTTGAACTTTCCATCAGTTACTGTATTCTTAATGGTGGTTAATTATTTTTTTTTTTTCTCCTGCCGGCTTTGTCTGGAGAGTTTAATGGGTAGGGGAAACCTTCTTGCTTTTTTTTTCCCTTATCATCAACATAATACATATCATAGTAGTAGTCACCTCTGTAACAAACAGTCTTGAAAGGACCATTAGTTCTGTTACTGTGCATTGTACCCCTTTATACTTTGTACATAGATAAAAATAATTTTGAATGTTGCTCCCGACAGTCATAGTGAGTTTCCTTTTATGTTCAAGTAGTCTGTTACATCACAGGGACCAGAGCGCAAGGGAGAGCCTCCTCTGTTCTCTTGACGCATCTCGCATATGCAGATCAGATATTTAGCAT
The DNA here is from genome assembly GCF_032717465.1 of Coenobita brevimanus. NCBI lineage: Eukaryota > Metazoa > Arthropoda > Malacostraca > Decapoda > Coenobitidae > Coenobita > Coenobita brevimanus. The sequence continues at coordinate 1,760,244 of NC_137018.1, read as the reverse complement.
AACTTGCTTACCTCAGCAGATAACTTCCTTACGTTCAATAGATTCCCTGTATACTGTATGATCTACCTACCCACAAGCATTGTCTACTTACTATCCTCCTATCCGTCTACATACTAGCTACCTACTAACCGTTCTACCTTCTTTTCACCCTACCGTTTGCCTGTTTTGCTTCCTTAACCACCAACTATCAAGTCTACTGTATATCTACGCAGTTGTCTCTTCTTTCCCAACCAACTATCTGCTTGTTGATATATCTGTCTAATCGCTTTCCAGTCAATGTCTGACTTTCTTTTCTGTCTACTGACCTACCCACCTTTCATCCTAAATACCTACTATTAAGCTTAATGTATATCAGGCAGGATTCAGGCATATCCTAAGCAAGTTACAGATTAGGACCTGTCATTTTTTTTTCATTTGTTACAGTTTTATCATAATTTATATGTAAGTAATGGTTTAACCTAATCAGTCTACTCTGCATGAATGTGTTATGCATCTTGGTGGCGTTCTTATCAAGTTCAGTTGTTAAATACCGTATATATTCTTTTGCTAATAGGGTCTCTACAGCTTCCCATACCTAGCCTTAGGGCCTCACCACGTCTAAATCCAGCCTTAAATATGTTTGGCGGTTTTTACTTAATACCCAGTCAATTATCCATTTATTACCTACTATCCAGTTCAATTTTTACTTGTTTTTCTGTCTGCCTACCTATGTACCTAGCTACTTACTATCAAGCCTAACATATATTTGTTTAGTTGTCTGTATATATCACCCAACCTGTTACCTACTTCCTGATCAGTCTATCTACCTATTGCCCAACCTACTACCTGTTTGCTTATCTGTCTGCCTACCTACCTGCCCTATCTACCTATCTACCCACTATCCAGCCGCCTACCTATACTTCCTTTTCTGTCCTACCTACCAAGCCTACCTATCTCTTCACCTGCCACCCACCCACTGGTCTTGTATAATACCTCCCTCGTTAATCAGTTCTATCTCACTCCGGGTTCTTCCCCTCAACTTTTTCTCCCTAGGTGGTTCACTTTAAGCCGTCCTTGGCCCGCCTTCAGCTTGATGAGAGGACGAGGCGGGGGCGTTGGCTGGGATGGAATGAATTAATGAAGGAAGGGAGGAACGAGGGAAGCCAGGAGAGAAGAAGGAACGGGAGAGGGAGATAAAGGTGGGAAAAGAGAATGCGAAGGAAAGAGGGATGTACGAATGGACTACAGGAGATGACGAGGGCAAAGGTAAGCCTGAATTAATAACTGAAGGAAGGAAAGAAAGAAAGAGTGATGGAATGAAGGATTGTCAAATGGAACAGGTAAAAAGAAAAGTAATGATGGGGAGGAGGAAGGATGCAGGACGGAATACAGAAGAAAGAAATAATATTCGAGTGAAGATGGAAGAGAAGGATTAAATGAGGCATACGAAAAGGAATGATTGACGAAAGGGGGGATTAATGAAGGAGACAGGTAGGAATTTCTGAAGGGAGAGAGAGAGAGAGAGAGAGAGAGAGAGAGAAATGGGAGAAATGGAGTTCCCCCGAGCTAAGCCCTGTATTGGACTATATAGCCCCGCTAGGGTTACAGGAGCGAGCTACCAGTCCCGGCACGGCAGCCCGGGCGAGGCTCAAACTCGCAATCCCCCGATTACGAGTCCGGCGCGCTACCACTGTGCTACCGCGCCCCCCGAGAGAGAGAGAGAGAGAGAGTATTTTAAAGAAAAACAAAATACGAGTAAATGAGTAGGAGCAGGAAGAAGGTACTGAGGAGAGAGGTAAGGAAACAACGATGAGGATAAACAATAAAATGAAGGAGGAAATGGAAGGATGATGTAAGGAAGAAGAAAAGGAGAAATGGATGGGGAGATGACATAAGGAAGAAGAGATGACAAAAGGGATTAAGGAGTAAGGAAAAATGTTGGAGGGGAAGAATAACATAAGGAAGGTGGGAAAAGAAATGATGTAAGGGATGGAAGAGGAGATGAGTGATAGAAGGAAGAATTATAGAATGAGATAGGGACTTATGGAAGGAAGGAGAGAAGGAATGAAGGAAGGAAGGTATTAAGGAAAACAAGATAAACTAAGAGGCTTGCCCTTTGCCGAGCGATGGCGTCTTTCTTCACTATATTCTTAAGAACGTCAGGCAATTCTCTTCGGGTAATGGGAGACTTACTGAACTTAAGGGGCTTCATATACCCTTCATACTCCCGCTAACTTCTAGATGATCCTAATTTGATTAATAGAATTTCAGGGGCCTGTAATAATAAGTAAAAATATGTGTCAACCTATGAAATGAGTTAAAGGAATAAAGGAACCAGGTGTGAACAGAATCATGGAAAAGGAAGGAAATCTCTCACACACACACACACACACACACACACACACACACACACACACACACACACACACACACACACACACACACACACACACACACACACACACACACACACACACACACACATATATATATATATATATACACACCGCACATAAATACACACAAACACACACAAAAAAATACAAACACACACACTAACGCAAACACAAAAACCAAGCACATTCACACACACACACACACACACACACACACACACACACACACACACACACACACACACACACACACACACACACACACAGGGGAAAGAGAGAGAGAGAGAGAGAGAAAGAGAGAGAGGAAAGGGGGAAGGAGGGCGTAGAAACAATCAGCAGGTTTGGATAAGAGAGGGCCGGAGAGAGAAAGGGGATGAAAAAGAGACCTAATAGAAGGGGGAGGGGCGATTAACATTCCCTGGCTCATGTGATTCAGCCTCAATATATATATATATATATATATATATATATATATATATATATATATATAGATATATATATCATCACAAGCACCTATAATCCATTCCCAGGTAAAATAAGAAAAAAAGGAATAATGAAAAGAAGGAAAAACTGTGTTACTTCGAGGTGTCCCTACCATGTAAGCGTTACGAGGTCTGAAGGAAAGCAAGAAAGAAGAATGAAATGGATGAGAGAAAGGGGGATAAACGGAAATAAGGGATGGAAACTTGGTCTGAAGGAAGAAAGAGACTGAGATTAGATTAGTAGGCTTGAGGGAATAATGAATGAAGAGGCGAAGAAGTAGTGGGAATAAGGAATGAAGAGGCGAAGCGGTAAGGCAAGGAATGGAGATGAAATGAGTGACGCAGAGAACTGAAAGAAAAAGAAGGAAATTGGTGAATGGACACTCAGAAGACTTAAAAAAATAAGGAGGAGAGGGATACCAGGAAGGAGAAAAAGTAGGAATGTCGGAGAGAGAGAGAGAGAGAGAGAGAGAGAGAGAGAGGCTGTCACGGTTGATTTCATGGTTATTTGTAAACACAAATCATAAGGCAAGGATAGCAAAGCAAAGCGTCAACATGGTAGAGGATGAAAATGTTGTCTGCCTATTTAGTACGATGCGACTGCAACATTGACCTGTTCATTATGAGACGCTTCCAATAAGACAGATAATATTATCTTGCTGTAGTCAATAAAGAACGAGGGGAGAAAACGCCATATCTTTAAAGGATTTATTTTTAGTCGTTTTGAACTACATCAGTCTGTGAATTCCATCCAGGGTTATAGGAAGTTATGTGGTGGTTCAGAATGAAGCTAAAAAAAAAAAATCTCGTAATGGAGGATTTGTACATAGATATCATTATATAGTATCTTATTTTTATTAGTGTCTAAAATATCCCAGCATGACGACGCAATTCTTCGTTCGATAGCGGTGGCTTAATCGGGAGAGAGATGGCCTGTAGTCCTACCGAAGCCGGTGCAAATCCCCGCTGGGGCAGGGAACAGTTTAAGGATTTGAATTTCATAAAATCAGGCTTCACTGATCTACCAGAAGATCCGCCTATATGTCGTAAAAATACCGCCGCTAATACCAATACACCAGTTCTGTATGAGACAGCCCTAGCATGTATTCAATATGGTCGATGGGTGTTAGCGCCGAAGTGGTGACATGTAGAGGTGTATGGCATGTAGGAGGACTACTGGGCCTTGGGAGTAGACTGTGAAGCCTATGCCCAGAGTCGGACAAAAAAAAAAAAAAGAATGTGGATGTCACACTGTGCTGAATTTCACATCCCAAGCCAATCCTTTCAGCATCAGTACAGTAATTCGGTGAATTATTGACTACACTGTGTCGTCTGAAAACACAGAACATAACAGTACCCCATAGTGTTATATTATTCTGCAACATGGTCACACGTACAAACCTTCCCGAGACAATAAACAGTTGCAGCCAGTGAACAGAATGAGAAAATCGTCAGACCAGACATGCATGATATTTTTACCGATCTAGCGTACGCGAATAAGAAAGTTTAGCGAAACACACGCTAGACAACAGAGCAGATGTATAAGAGCAATGTATAAGGCATTTGATGGCAAAGTAGCAGCCATTTCATAGCAAAGCAAAAGACGTTTGAGAGCAAAGCCGCAGGCTAACAAAGCAGAAAGAGTTTGTTAGCAAAGCAGAAAGCGTTTTATGGCAAAGCAGAAAGAGCTTGAGAGCAAAGCAGAAGAAGTTTGACAGCAAAGTAAAAGGCGTTCGATTGCAAAGCAGGAGGAGTCTGATAGTAAAGCAAAAGGCGTTTGATAGCCAAGCAGGAGTTTAATAGCAAAGCAAAATGCATTTGATAGCAAAGCAGAAGGCGTTTGATAGCAAAGTATAAGGCGTTTGATAGCGAAGCACAAGGCGTTTGATAGCAAAGGAGAAAGAGTTCGATTGCAAAGCACATATCTTTAGATAGCAAAGTAGAGTTTTTTTTTTTTTAGCAAAGCATAACGATTGTGATGGCAAAACTGACGGCGTTTAAAGGCAAATTAGAAGGAATTTGATAGCATAGCAAAGGGCGTTTGATAGGACTGATGCAGTGACGTGGGATGGAATAAAAGGAAGAGGGAAGGAAGGAAGGAAAGCGGTAATAGAAAGGGGATGCTTGAAAGGCTAAAAGGAGAGAGAGAGAGAGAGAGAGAGAGAGAGAGAGAGAGAGAAGATGAAAAAGTGGGATGGATTTAATAAAGAGAGCGAACGAATGTTGAAGAGGGAACGTGACGTTTGGAAAGGACGGTGGGAGGGGGAAGAACCGTTTGCGAGACACAAAATATAGTGACTGAGGGTAAGAGAGAGGAGAGTTCTGAAGAGCTTGAAGAAATGAAGGAGGGACGGAGAGAAGGAGGGTCGGAAGGAGTAATAGAATGAAGGAAAGCCGAGTGGATGGGATGACTAAAGGAATGTTGAAGAGGAAAAGCGGAAAAGAAAAAATGTATTGAATAGGTAAGAAAGAAAGAAATGAACGCAGTGAATACGAGAGTGTATCTATGACGGAACTGCGACTAAATATGAAGGAAAGAGAGGAGGAATGATGGGAATGACGGTTGCAAGGAAGAACGATGTGAAATGGAGAAGGAAAGAGGGAATACTTACAGAGGAGAGAAATTTGGGGGTAAAGAAAACGGGGAAGAAAAACTAGAGTGACGAAGTAAATGAAGAAAGGAACGAAAGAAAAAAAGAAAAAATGATGATAGGTATTAATGAAGGAAGAAATGAAGATGACATGACGGAAGGAACAGGAAGGAAGGAAAGATAAGAAGGAGGAAAAACTGAATGAAGGAGGAAATGAAGGAGAGATGGAATAACAGAGGAAATGAAAGAAGGAGAGAAGTAATAAAAGATGGAAAAATGGAAGGAATGAAAGGGAGAAGATAGGAAGGAATTTGAATGAGCTGACTGGAATAGTTTGGGAGCAAGAGCGAGAAAGGAGGAAGAATTGAGAGAGAGAGAGAGAGTCTTTTTGTACCACCACAGAATTTTTCATCCTCCCTTTGTAGAAGTCCAGGATTCCACAACCCAAAGTAAAATATATATACTGTACCTGTACTCGTATTTAATGAAGGTAGATTTATTTATCCTTGCCTTAGATAATTAAGGAATGGGGTCGCGGTTTTCACTTTCAGATGCTGTTTGTATAGGATGTATTGTCTTTAGCTGGCTGTCTGCCCATTTATCTTACTCTCTGGCTTTCTGTCTGGCTATCTGTCTGTCTGTCAATCACTCATTTGTATCTGCCAGTCTAGTTTCTGGCTATGTAATGTTCTTTTTTATTTATATACCTGCAGTTTCTATATACCTGCCTTAATTCAGTTACATTTTTTCAGCTAAAAACCCATCTACCTATCTATGTATCTGTCTGTTTACCTGTCTGTGCATCCATTCATCCATCTCTCCTTCTGCCTATCTAATATCAACCTATCAGTCCATCCATCTTTCCATTTATTTATCTAATTATCCATTCATCGTTCCATCTATCCAGTAACCATCTATCTACCTATCTATCTATTTACAATACACACACACACACACACACACACACACACACACACACACATATATATATATATATATATATATCAATCTATCTATCTATATATATATATATATATATCTCTCTGTCTGTGTATATATATATATATATATATATATATATATATATATATATATATATGTGTGTGTGTGTGTGTGTGTGTGTGTGTGTGTGTGTGTGTGTGTGTGTGTGTGTGTGTGTGTGTGTGTGTGTGTGTGTGTGTGTGTGTTTATATTGCTTCATTTGTTTCATTGCATAGCTCTCTTTCTACTGTTTTACCTGTCGATGTAATGATGGTAGGTGGGGACGCCCATCATCCACTCATCTGATGTAGTGCTGCCTGCTTCTTCCTTCATCTTTATCATTTTCTTTCTCTGTCTGCCCTCCTTTCCTACTTCCGTTCCTTCCTGTCATTGTCCATTACTTATCTTTCCACTTCAGGTGGCTGTACACGAGCTGAATGCCTAATGATTTCATGAAACTCAGGAAACCATTTACAACCTTGGGTGGTAACCACATAGCCAAAAAAAAAAAGAAAGAAAAAAAAAAAAAAGTGGAGTGGAGCCTATAATGGTGCCCCTGTTAGCGGCGTGGAGAAACTTAAATGCAGCATTCATCTATAAACAAGCATCCACATTTCTCCGTGCGCCTCGCTGTTGCAAGGCGCAGTCGACCGGAAGAGAACAACTTTTAATTGCACTGGACTACCCTACAGGGGCGGTTGCTTGCGTGCATTTAACGGGTATGCACGGCCAGGCAGATTGAGGTTGATCAAAAACAACAACAACAAACAGTCATCCCAATTGTTCATGTCTAACTTTCTGTCCCCTTAACTTCACATTACCTTCACTCTAACCTAATTGACTGCTTAACAATTTGTCTATCTGTATATCCACTAACTGACCAACCAATACATACTATTAACTACCAACTTGACTTTCTTCCTACGTATATGTCTTTCTGTCTGTCTTCTAATATACCTACCTGTCTCTCTACACGCCTAACGACCGCAGTATGTCTTTTTGTATTTATTTACCGACCCTCTTACAAACCAACCAATCTAGAGTTCTAAACGCAAACATACACCGACCGACCAGTCCACGAAAACACCTACCTGTCTGCTAACCTATCCATACACCTATCTTTATACCTCTCTCTGTCTCTCTCTCTCTCTCTCTCTCTCTCTCTCTCTCAAATGGATGAGCTCATTCGGAAGTCTTCAACGATAATGTCCATTCATATCAGCCGCCCAGATTGAAACATCGACGTGGAGAATATCATCAACTTGAAAGCCATGACAGAGCTTCAGTTTGTGTGTGTGTGTGTGTGTGTGTGTGTGTGTGTGTGTGTGTGTGTGCTGTCTCTCTTTCCCACTGTGTCTATTTTTTCCAATTTGTTTCCTCCCCGTTGTCTTATTATCCTCCTTTTTTCTGTTTTTTTCCCCTTCTCTTCTTATCTTTCCGCTTCGCTGAGTCAAAAGTCAAATGAACGAAGAAAGTAACAGAAATAAAGAAAAGGTCGAAAGGTGAGATGATGAAGCAGGGAACATGCACGAGGATGAAAAAGAATCTCGGCTGACTTTCTTTTACTCTCTGATCAATGGACTCTTTTCTTCCAGGACTCTGACGAATCTTTATAATTTTTTCTGCTGTCCAATATGCACACACAACATGGGGTCATTCGCACTCTCTTTCCTGGTTATTTGACCCTTGAGTTTTGTTTTTCTTTTTTTAATACTCATATCATTCCACGGTCTCTCATTCTTACATTAATTCAGGGGTCGACGCACCTTCATGCCGTCCTTTTATATCCACCATACCCGGACCATTTTTCCATATCTTGCTTTTCATCGCACCAGTCGAATTACTTTATTTACTCAATCTAATCTCGATTTCTCAAACAAAATATCCTTCATTTTTTTCCTCTCTCCGCACCACAAGTATTCAGACTCATTTGCTGCCTCCTATCTCCATTCTGTCAACAACCATTCTTTTATGGTTATATGATCAACTACATTTTCTCTCAGATCTTAAAGTTCACAATCAGTTACAATCACGAAACCAGTCTACCAACTTTCTCGAGAAGTGAGTATAGTAACAACCTATGTACTGGACAATAGCAAAAGAAAAAACAACTTCGAAATGTATTTTACTCACTTGTTTATCAGTCAATGGATTCTTCGTGTCATGAGTAACATGGAGCGAATGACACAGCATCAGTGAGCCAAGACAACATTTTGCAAATAAAATTTTTAATCTGCAGCTCCAAGGTATGGAACAGTGGTTAAAAATGAAGGAACGGGCCTCAGTCTTAACTACAGCACTGATGCACAATACACTTCCCGTACCACAGTTAGCCTGAGCCCCACCACAGCAACAAAATACTGATGCACATAGAATACGCGAAAATTGGAAACATGCAAGGAACCTAAAAAGTTGAATTAGTGGATGAGAAAGGCACATCCCAGTACTGGCGAAATTTGACACAGTTTCAAATAAGAGATGTTTTTCGATCCTACAGATGAAGGTGCAACACAGGGAAATTATCACTCACCCTGATGCAATTAGCAAAGTTAGGCACGTCCACACCAAAGGCATGCAGTCGCAGGAAGCTGAGAGCGGAAGTTTTGAAGTATTGTAACCAGCTAACCAGCAGAATAGGCCACAGTGGTCACTTTCATAAATAGGTAACAACGGGAGCCTGCGTGGGTACAAGCAAGAGTTGATCGGTTACAGCTTGTGTAGACTCTCTGCCATGTAGGCATGTAGGCTTTAAATACGAGCTCATCAACTGGCACTGACAAAGTCGGTAAGTTCGAGGTGTCTCCTGACTCTGGGAAGTAAATAACCTTAGACCACAAAGGATCTGTGTGGTGACAACTATGATCAGTGTCTGAGGTTGGGGTGGTGTAAGGAACCACACTTGAATTGCAAGGTGAGACTGCAGCGGCTACATGACGTGAAAGAGCACCTGCAACAACATTAGAATTACCGTACCAGGCACGTACTCAAAGGTTGGGTTGAAGTCTTGGATAACAACTGACCATCGTGCTACACTCCCTGTAAGATTTCTTCCTGTGAATAAGTTACAATGTGGCAGATAATCTGACTGGATATGCGCTGGATATCAGTAGATTACATCTCTGAAATGTTTGATCAAATTGCATTCAATAATGATTCTTGGCCAACATTAGATGCTTTTGTACAAAGAAAAGGCTAATTATAATGAGGAAATGCCAAGACTGGAGCATTAATGAGTGTTGTCTTCATTGTTTCAAAGGCAAGGGATTAGTCATTTGTCCAAACAAAAGGTTAATTTCTCTTAAATAATTTAGTAAGAGAGGTGGCGGTCTGTACATAAACTTGAATAAATCGCCGGTAGTAACCACTCAATCCAAGGAAGCTTTTCACATTATCAGTACTGGTGGGTTTGGGATGTTAGTAATTGCTCTAACATTCTCATCTGAGGTATGATTTCCTTCAGCATCAACCACATATCCAAAAAAAATTTCTTGAGCAGGAAATTGCATTTACCGACCTTTACTTTTAGACTTGCTATTTGGAAGTGATTAGAAACATGGCATAATTTGGCGAAATGTCCAGGAGTTGATTTACTCACAACACTGATGGCATCTATATAAGCAAAAAGGGAATGGACAATCGTACCACTGAATGTAGAATGGATAAGTCTCATGAACACTGATGGAACATTTCAAAGACCAAAGGGGCAGAAGGAGTACTGAATGCAGTTATGGGGCAAGATGACTCTTCTATCTCTACTTGCCAGTAACCATTATGTAATTCAAGGGAAGTGAAAACTATGTTATTCTCACCAAGTGATTTCAGTAATCTATCAAGACTGATCATGGGAATTGACTGGGCACAATGGCAGTTTACTTTACGTAGTCAACTAGGGGTCTAAACTCACCTCCTTTCTTTCGGACAATAATTAAAAAAAAAAGGACTATTCCAGGGACTGATGGAGTGTTCAGTGACGTCTTGTTTAAGCATATCCCGCACAATCTTGTCAGCTTTCTTGCGTAGTCTATTTTGCAGTCTATACGCTGGTGCATACTCTAAATTGGTTCAGTACTGGAAACCACTTCAGTGATATTTTGTGCAAGATTCGCATTAACCATAGGTTCAATGGGTAGGGCCACAACATCTCCATAGGTTTGCAAAAGATCAAGTAACTGTGATATATGTTCAGGGAAGTCACCAGCATCTACGTCAAAGGCAATGTCAGTTGAAGGAGTCTTAGAAGAATGCGTAGAGATTTCAATGGTATGTACTCCATGTATATCATCATCATCATAATCTTTAGCAGCTAAAGATAATGGGTTCCTGGTACACCTTTTTTGGCCGATGGATACACCAGGAAATCGTCAATCTTTGTAGCACTTTTACGCTTTAGTGAAACAGTGGTGACATTTAGTAGGTAAAGATAGCACAAATTTTCTTCCAACACGAAACACAAGGCTGAGTCAAATGTTAAACCATTCACGCAACACGTCCCAGGTCAGGTTAATGCATCCACTTCTTCTTTCCCACCTACAATAGGAACAAAGACTTTCGTGAATTTGTGTGGCAACAAAACCGTACACTGTCTGGTAGCCGCTCTTTTCATCTCCGCATATTGCAAAATGTCATTCCGACTTTTTGAGGTAGTTAAGTGAAATGCGAATGAGTTAACCACTGACTCACTCCTAGAGGGGAACTCATGTGATACTACTACTATATTCTCTTCTTTACTCTCTACTGGTGGCTGTGGAGTAGGAGTTACTGTAGGCAGAGTTTCCGAATTTACCTGAGAATGGACATGGTGTGGGTAATCCATGCCTGATACATAGAACGCATTTACTGTAACAGTACCACAAGCAGGTGTCAGTTCAGTAGTGTTGGGCCATGGTGTCAATACCAATCAAATCTTCAGAATACCAGAGTTTATTAGTGAGATAAAACTCAGCTGTAAAGGGTATTATTAATTCACCATGTTGTATTTCAAGAATTATCTTGCCCATCACATAAAATTCTGAGCCATCAACACACAGATGCGAATGCCAGGCAACTCAAGAATCCAAATCCGTTTGATCTTCTTAATACTGTCTATGGAGGATTCAAATACAGTATTAAATTCACAGCGGACAGAATCTCCTCCCCCTCCTCTCCTTAAAAAAAAAAAAAAAAAAAAAAAAAAATATAGGAGCTCATTTACAACTACTTAAGATAACTACACCCAAGTGAGCCAGAGGACCAATCTGGCGTATGGGGAGCTAAGAATTTTGTGTCACTGTGGAGGATTCGTTGGTTTTGGTGTGGAGCTTCCCTGACTGTGTGTTGACAAGGGCATGACACTGGCGGGTAAAATAATGACAACTGTTGTGGAAGGTGCAGTACGTGCTACTGCGTAATCATGAGGGTGAGTTGCTAATGTACGCATCACCAGGTGACCATGAAGATGTTCTACTATCACGCCTGTGTCCTCGTTCATCATCAAGTGTTTTATAACAGTGATCTACTATTTGACCTCAGAGTTTACATTACCAACTAACTGTTCTGCCTTTAGATCTGGCACGATCATGAGAGAATCTGCTTTGTGACACAGGTCTTGCACGCAACTTGGATGGAGAATGTGGCGTTACGTTTTGTCTCTTGGGTGGACGTGAAACGTGTCCTTGACCTTGAAACTGATAAGTAGTTGCGGGAGTAGTAACTGGTTGAACCGCACAAGCCGACTGAGTAGGTATGATACAAAGTTTCTCCTGAATCTGTATAGCTAACATAGTTGTCTTCCCTAAAAGAAAACTGAATCTCTACAGCTGTGTCTAACTCATCCTTGCAAAAATGATTTAGGAACCTGAAATAACTAAAAAAAGTCTCTGCATTATCTATGGGTAGAGTGGTTTTATTTTTTGCATCAGTTTCCACCCACAGGCTGTTTCGCTGTACCTTAAAAAGCTCAGTACTTGTGGTGGCGTATACAGCTGCTGCCTCCAACTGTGTATATTGTTCGAGAGGGGCGAATATATCCTGCCCCAGTCTTTGCAACAGTCTGTATGCAGATGCTCATCAATCATCCTGATTTTGTGTGAGCATAAAATATTTATAAATTTGGCACAGTATTCCTCAAAAGAAATAAACTTATCCAGGAATCTAGATCTTATGAGAGAACCCACTCTTGAATAACCACCATCCAGTCTGCTTCTAAGGTATGTAAACTTAACACAGTCTATTGTAAGTCCTTTGTTAATAATTTCAGGTTGAACATCACCACTAAAATCATAAACACGAACAACAGGATTCATACCCATGAATTCTGCGTCTGATGCATCTCCCAAGATGTACTTTGAGGTACAGGATTTGTGTTAGGCTGAGTTGCCATGGTGACATGCAGAATGAGAAGGGGTGTTGAGGGCAGTTATTCCTGGTACAGCTTTAACACAAGTATTGAGAGTGGTAGGAGAGGATGATGAAAGCGAATCTCTATCAAAAAGTAAATGAGAAATATGTGAAGTATCGGGGGAAGGGTATGCAAAAACTACACTGGACGAATTAGTTGAAGCAACAGACAGGTGTTTGATCTGAAGCAAAAGTTTGTGGCTCAGCTGATGGAACAATTTCCCGTTTATGAGTCTTCCTGCTTCTCATATGAGTAAGACTGTCATGAGAGTGCTCAGCCTCAGTGGAACGTGACTCTGTTTCATTTCCGGACGAGTGTGCATCACGTTCATGTAAGTTAACGTACTTAAAGTAAGGCAGTGTCATAAAGAAATAAGTTGGAAATATTTAGACACAAAGAAAATAGCAAGACAAGTGATTACCAATGAAGAGAATATTTTCTTAAGAAAAATAAACTATTATGTACAATGATAATTGATAAAGGGGATATTTAAATACAAAATATTAACAAATGAAGAGTTCATATAAGTGGGAAGGTTAAGGAGCTGAACAGAAAAGGGATGAGAGTTTGCCTCTAGACGGGTGGTACGCACCCACTGAAGTGGCAGAGGGATTCAAGCAGACACTTCTGAGGAGCAGTGACCATTGAAGTAGCAGTAAAAAAGAGATAAGGATGCAGCAGTGCGGCAGACAGAGTTTGAAGGAAGCCAGTAAGAGAAGGAGTGTTAATGAAGCGAAAAGTCTTTGATTCCACCTTTTTGAGAGGAGCTGTATGTGGTCAGCCTCCACACACATGAGAGTTGTACTCTGCACGGAGGCAAATAAAACCCGTGTATAAAGCCAACAATTGTGCAGGGGGTAAAGAGGACACGGAATCTGCTTACCGTAGCATACTTATTCTCTTGGAAGCAGATTTTACAAGATAGATAGTATGATTATTCCAAGAAAGATCCCGAGAGAATGAAACCCCAAGTAGGTTCAAAGATGATGCACAACTGAGTTGGGTACTGATAAAAATTAGAGGATATTGCTGGGGTAGATTTTGACCGGTCGAAAGATGTAAGAACTGAGTTTTGATGTATTGAAAAAGAGATTTCTTTTACCCCAGTGAGGATATGAATCAAGTCAAACATCAGGTGTGCCATAGCCTCACCCCTTGTTTGCCGAAGTAGCTGTTGAAATAGACGCTGCAGGAAGTGGATGGAAAGATGAAGGGTTGAGTCATCAGTATATGAGTGAATAAGGTTAAACGTACAGCTTAGACGTTCAACCCCTTAACCGCGGGGCGTCACTTTCGTGACGCTTGGGAGCAAGGGATCATACCGCGGGGCAACACTTTTGTGATTCTGTGTTATTTTGAATTCCCCCGGGCTTTGAAGTGGTGGCTTGTATCATCTATCAGTACTGCCAATGTCCAACACTAGCCAGCTCTCTTAATCTCATCTGTACTCTCATCCATTGTTGACAATTTAGCCATTTCTTCCCGTTCTTGACTCCCCTCCCTACCTCCCCTCCAGTACCCTATCCTCTCACCTGCCCAGCCGTGCTACGCTAAGTAAATCTTCCCTGGAATTTTTCACTGATTTCATCCATTGAAATAAGCCCTATGCCTTATTCTTATACCAAATAATATATACAAGAAAGAAATAAGATAAGTGAGAGTGCCATACACCTAGAATTGGCTAGTTATCACCTGACAACACCTCACGTGCACTCGTTCACTAATTTTCTCTGTTTATTTCCCCTTGAAATATGCCGTATAATCTATTTTCGTAATAAAAATATGTATAAGAAAGGAAGAGAGAAGCCTAAGTGATATTTACATTCACCTGGAACTACCTAATTATTGCATGTCACCACACTGTATTCTATGCTAAGTAAATCTTCCCTGGAATTTTCCACTGATTTCATCCATTGAAATAAGCCCTATGCCCTATTCTTATACCAAATAATATATACAAAAAAGAAATAAGGTAAGTGATAGTGCCATACACCAGGAATTGGCTAATTATCACCTGACAACACCTCACGTGCACTCGTTCGCTGATTTTCGCTGTTTATTTCCCCTTGAAATATGCCGTATAATCTATTTTCGTAATAAATATACATATAAGGAGGAAAGGGAGAAGCCTAAGTGATATTTACATTCACCTGGAACTACCTAATTTATTATGTATTGTCTTGGTTTCCTGCCAATCATTTCATTGCTATATATTAGCAGGTCTCATAGGGCTGAAGTTGGTAGTATTGCACCTACCCTAGCCAGGCGGCAGGAGGCCGCCACTAGTCCACTATCAGTTCACTGTCGTCTTTGAAAGTGGGAGTATGTCTGATTTGCTCATGCTAACTTCCGCCGCTTTATAGCCCCATGCAAAGGGCCCTGTGACCTTTACCCCCTACTAAACCTCGTGTGGAAAGAGGTAAAGGGCTGACAATTGATAAAGAGTGACTATGATCTTTTTATTGAGTAAAACAATGCAAGTGGAATTGTAAATAATGTGTAAACAGCAAGAATGCAATGAATGTAAATATAAGTGAACAGTGGAAAATAGTTTTATAAGTTACTTCAAGTGACAGTGCATAGCACAGTGTAAATAAAATAGAAATGTAAATAATGTAAATAAAGTAGAGAACGTAAATAGAAATGTAAATGAGTGGTATTATAAGAATACGAATATATATAGTAGGAGTAATGAAAGTGAAAGTTTCACTCTAGCATGTATGAATACTATGAGTTATGAGAGTGAAGGTGAAAGTGACATTCACTCTCAATGCTAGTATACAGGACGAGAAAGTGAATGCTACGTATTTTACTGAAAGAAATTGAATCCCTACAGTGACAATAAACTACTATTACTGAAGGAAACTTATGGATAAAGACTGTAGATATATATACGTGTTATATAGTAACAGAAATATAATCTGTGAGTGTTTTAATGAATAATAGACAACACTAGCGGCGAACGATCGGTAGTGGGATGGTCATACGCTCTTGTAATTTTCATTGCTTTCACAGTGTTTTTTTTTTGGGGGGGGAGTATGGATTCCAAACTATTTGAGAATCATAGATTAGTGTTTCTAGTGATAATATCAAGCTGTGGTAATGATATTACGAGTTGTCGGGAAGTGTAAAGTGGAGACTTCGTTACCCAACTTCAGAGGTCTCCACAAGTCCTATGGTACTCAACGAAGGCTCAACAAACACCCAAGGAGAAAGCTGAAGGTATGTGCCATAAGTATATATGACTTTAATACTCTAGGACTAATAACTGATTTTTGGCAAATATTTTTAGAGAGTCTGTCGGAGCGCGAATATGCGCTGAACGATTTTTTTAAACAATGAATTTTTTAGTTGAGACGAGACACTAGTGTTAAACAAATTATGAGAAGATGGATGTATTCCCTCTTCTATCTCCTGTTTGGGTATTACAATAAAACTTTGACAAACAGATGGACAGACAAACTGACAGACAGACTGAAAGAGAGAATAGATTCACTTCCAAAAGCAGCAACACAGCAACGGGAGTTAGGAAGAAACAGAAAGACAGAGAAAGAGGAATATACAGAAAGAAAAAAGACGGGCAGAGAGAGAGAGAGAGTGAAGGGGGGTAGAAATCAACAGGCAGATGAATGTACACAGATTGACAGAGATCCACAGGCAGACAATAGAAAGCACATATTCACTATTCGATGGAACATGAGAGAGAGAGAGAGAGAGAGAGAGAGAGAGAGAGTAATCAACCGACTCAACCGACGGAGAGAGATACACCGCCAGAGTTTCACAGACAGACAACAGAGCGTCCAAATTTACTCGGCGATGCAGCAAGGCAGAGAGACGGAGGGCAGGGGGAAACACTGGCTATCTCTCAGCATTTTTCCCTCTCTGCTTAAGTCCTCCCCGGGGATGGTGGGGATCGTCTTGCTCAGTCGAGGGTGTAGAGTTGAAGTCGTTCGTTACTGGGAATTTTCGGGAGCGGACTGTAAATAAGACGTGCAGGAAGAGGACGACGACGAGGAGGAGGAGGAGGAAGATAGGATGATGGTTTGGGAGTGGAGGATGAAGAGAGGATGATGGTCAAGGAATAAAAGAGGAGGATTAGGAAGTGGAGGAGGAAGAGAGGATGATGGTTAGGAAGTGGAGGAGGAAGAGAGGATGATGGTTAGGAAGTGGAGGAGGAAGAGAGGATGATGGTAAGGAAGTGGAGGAGGAAGAGAGGATGATGATAAGGAAGTGGAGGAGGAAGAGAGGACGATGGTTAGGAAGTGGAGGGGGGTAGGATGAAGATTCAGAGGAGAATGAAAGGGGAAGGAGGATCAGCAAGAAGTGCAATTGAAGATGATGAATAGGAGGAGGAGCAGAGGACGGAGTAGGAAAATAAGGAGCAGATGATGATTAGAAGAAGAAAAGGAAATGAAGGTTATGGTTAGGAAGAACATAGGATGGCGATTAGGAAGAGGAGGAAGAGAGGAGGATGATTAGGAAGAGGAGAAAGAGACGATGATGATAGGAAGAGAAGGAAGGAGAGGAAATAAGAGGAGAGAGAAAACTGTTCTGGAAGCGTGGTTAATGATTATCAGGAATGGGGAAGAAGAAGAGAGAGGTGTAGGGATAGGAAGAGGAAGAATGGAGAGTTGACAATTAGATGGAGGAGGAGGCGGAGGAGGAGGTGGGTGAGGAGAAGAAGGATGATGGGGGGGGGGAGGAGAAAAGGGGGAACAGAGGAGGAAAGGCTTCGATGATAATTTGGTAGAAGTACAAAGACAGGAAGAGGAGATGCTAATGAGAAAGAGTGATAGGAGGGAGGGTGAAGGAAGAATATGAAACGGGAAAAAAAGAAGAGAGATGATGGTGATGATAAAGTGGGGCTGACAGTCTGGAGGAGATGAAACAGAGAGGGAGAGTGAAGAAGAGGACAAGGACGATAATCAGTAAGGGCAGTAGGGCGGAAGAAGGATCAGACTTGTATTTAAAGTTGGAAAAAACGAGGGAAAATGACTTGATAACCGGAAAAAAGGAAAAGAGAGAGAGAGAAAAAAAACGAGGAAGATGAGCAGGAAGGACCAGTATGAGTGACTGATACCTGGCAAGGTTGGGAAGATGGAAGGGAGATCGGAATGTAAGAGGTGGAAGACGAGAGAGAAGGAAGAGGGATTCATAATCTTGAGGAGCAACAGGAAATAAAAGGGGAGGAGAAAGAATCGATGATGTTTGGGGAGAAGTGCAGAGAGAGGATGAGAGGTTGATAATGAGGAAGAAGAAGGGGGAAGTAGAGGAAAGATACAGAAGGAGACCAAAAATATGAGGGGAAAAGAGGAAGACGGGTTCAAGATTTGGAGGAGTGAAAGGAAAGAAAGAGAAGGAAGAAGGGGAACATAAGATCGATCAGGAAGTAGCTTATAATTAGGAGGGGTGGGTGAGTACAGGAATGGGATGCAGGAAGAGGAGGAGAAGAAAGAAAGGTTATTTGAGGAAGAGGTAAGAGGAGAGGAGAGGAGGAAGAGAGAACAAGAAGGGTGGTTTATTATTAGCAGAGACTGGAAAAAGAGAAAGAGGAGAGCGAGGGGTTGAAATTAAGAAGAGGAAGGAGGAAGAGGACAAGAAGGAAGGAGAAGCAGGGGAACTGATTGAGTCTCAGTAGGAATAGGGAGGTAAAATAGGAAAAGAACTGCAGGTAAGAGGTATAGGAAGAGAAACAGCAGGAAGGACGGGGGTCAATGAAAAGGAGGAGGAAGACAAATGAAGAAAATTAAGAAGAGGGATTTGGGAAAGTGAAAGTGAATTTCTTGAAAAAGGGAAGACAGGAAGGAGCAGAAGGTGAATAAGAGGTGTAGGAGGCGGAAGATGAGGGAAGATGTGTTTATAATCATGAACAGGGAAAGGGATAAGGAAAGGAAGAAGTGAGAAAGGAAGGAGACATCAGGCGAGAGTGGCTGATAAACAACAGGAGTAGGAAGAGAAGACAAAGAGAAAGAGGAGTAAGGAAAGGAGAAAACAAGAAGAAAGAAGAATCAGGAAGAATAGTTAATAATCAGTTTGGGTGGAATGGCAGACGAGGAGGTAAGAGGTGCATGAGGAAGAGGAGGAGAAGTGAGGAAGGCAGAAGAGGAAATCAAGAATAGGGAAGAGGAATGTAGACTGATAATTTTGACATTTGTACAAGGAAAGAAGAACTAGAGAAATGTAAGATGTCTAGGAAATGGAAGAGAAAGAGATGAGGTTAAGGTGGAGGAAAAGGAAAGCAACAACAGCGAAGAGGAAGAGCGACTGTAAAAAGACTGTAGCTGTATGAGAGCAGAAAAGGCGGGAAGATGAACGATGCATAGAAATTGGAAGGAACAGAAGAATTATAGTTGGTGAAAGTTATATGAAAGAAGGAGGATAAATCAGAGGAAAAGAGATGAAGAAGGAGTTGATATTTAATGATGGTGGAGAAGGAAAGAGAAAGATGAAAAAGACAAAATGCTCACAAATTTAGTGCGACTTAAGATGATCAGAAATACATAGGTCAGAATGTAATATGAGATGTATCTGGAAGGAAGGGAAGGGAGTGTATGAAGGGGGAAAAACAGGGGGAAGGAAGAATGTTTGATAATGAAAAGGGTTGAGAGGGTACCTAAGGAACCAGTCTGTATGGAAGGAAAGCAAAAAGAAGTTAAAGAAGAAAGAAAGGCTGGTAATTTGGAAAATGGAGGGAGAGAGAAAAAGAAGGAGAATGATCATGAGCGAAGAGTGACCAAGAGGAGTGGTTGTTAGTAAGAAGGGATAGAGAAGTAGAAGAGGAAGAGGAGAAGAGAGAGGAGAGTCGTGATAATCATGAAGAGGAAGAAGGAGGGGAGAGAGGGAGAAAGGGGGAGATGGGATATTTCGAGGAATGGCCGATTATTAATGTGGGAGGGAAGGGAGAGGAGAGAGGTGCAGGAAGAGGAGGAAGCGGTAAGGGGTTGTAGCTAGTGAAAGGGAGATTGAAGAAGGAAGGAAATTAAGAGAGAGAGGGGGAGAGGGGGAAGAGATTAATAGAGAGGAAGGAAGAGGAAGCGGGGAGCGTGGTTGATAATTAGGAAGAGGGGGCGCACTGTTAATAAGAGGTCCCGGAAGATGAAGTGCTATTGACAGTTAGGAAGAGAGGGGAAAGGGGAAGGGAGACTGGATAAGAAACTGGTGATTAGGAATAGGGTGATAACTGTATATAATGTGAAGGAAGAAGAAGAACAAGGAAAAGGTAAGAACTGTTGATATGTAGGAAGAAAAAGATGGAAGACTAGATGAAAGATACGTGTAGATAATCACCCTCTCCTACTCTCCCTTTAAGATTTCATTCATTATAGGATAGACTTTTCGAACTGGCGGATTAACTACAGCCTCCATTAACCCTTTGCCACTAGATATCTTTAAAAGTTAAGTAAACCTGTCTGATGATTGCAAGGATGGAATAAAGAATAGGAAACTAGAAAAAAAAAGTTAAGACGGAGCGGAATGCGAACAAGAGGGAAGAGGAAAAGGAACTGGGAGAGGGAGAAGGAAGAGGAAGAAGGACGGCTGATCCATAGAAGAAAAATGAGTGGGAAAAATGCTGGGTGAATGAGGAAGGGAGAAGATGGGAAAAAGTGGATGATAAACAGAAGGAGGGGGCTAGGTTAAGTGAGAAGGTAGACTTACTGACGGAGGAAGAGGCACTGTAATATCAGAAAAGAGGAGGAGGAACAAGGAAAGGAAGAGTGGTTGACATTTAAACAGTCTGATATAGAGTAAGAATGAGAGAAAGAATGAAGAAGAAAGGCTTAAGAGAGGCGAAAGAAAGGTCAGGAAAAGAGGAAAAGGAGGTAACAGAAGGAGAGAAAAGAGTAAAGAGATTAAAAAATGGGAGACAAATGAGGAAAAGGTGGTACTATATGCAGGAGAGGGAAGTAAGAGAGGGAGGAAAATAGAAAAGAAAGGTGATAGGGAGTGGATAGAGAGGGAAAAGAAGGAATGGACTGACGCAAGAGAGAAATAATCCTACACAGGAAAGTGTAGATAACAGGAGGCCTATTGGTCCATGAAGAGGTTATCAGTTGGGGTAAATTTTAATTCTTCAAAGATCTAATCACCATTTAGGAGGAAAGGATAGATGAGAGGAATGGTTCTCCCCCACCCACCACACCGTCTGATAATCCGGCAAGATCAAGATTAAAAAAAAAAAAAAAAGCACGCTTGTTAGTATGGACATGCATGTACATTTTTATAGGAGATGCAAAAGAGGAACAACTATGCATTATGTACTCTCTAATCTACTGATCTGTAAAAGAAAGAACATACAAAGTCGCAGAAGGTTGTCTTAATTAAGCAAACGTCTCACTGTCGTCAGCATACACTTCAACCTGTGAATAAACAACACTAGGTTAGCTACAGAAGAATTTTGTTATCGATCAATAATCTCTTCAATATCTACTGATGCTGGTTCCTTATTTCATTGTTTCACTACTTGAATATTAAAGTAATCTTTCCGTGTACTAATGTTGCATCCCTTGGCTTTGAGTTTCATTCCATGCATATTTTTTATTTTTTTATTCAATGTTTTTAACAATTTATCATATCTGACGTCGCCGATTTTTTGAAAAATTATAAGTACTTATATTACATCTCCTCTGAATCATCGTATTATTTTAAAAGAAACAATTTGTTTCTTTAGTCATTCTTAGTAGCGTAAATTTTGCTGAGATAGGATGATTTTAATAGCTCTGCACTGCGCTCTCTCGGATTAGTCTTCGTCTTTAATGTGGTTCGTGAATGAGTACTGCACAGTATTTTAGGTGAAGTACATCTAATGATGTACAGTACAAAGCACAGAGATTATATCAGACGTGATCGAAGGTCCATCTAATGAAGCTGAGCACTTTGTGTATGTCCATTTACTTGCTACTGTACATCGTTTAGAATTTTTCAGGTCGTTACTGATAACTTCTAGATATCTTTCATCCTTTACTTCCGTCAACGGGATATTAGATACAAGGAACACATGGCTAACGTTCTTGTCGCCAGAGTGCGTTACTGTACTTTACATTCATCAATATTAAATTTCGTGTGCCATTTTTCACTCCACTTTATTAGTTTACTCAGGTTATTTTGTATGAAGTCGGAGTCTGCTTCAGTAATTACCTCTGATAGGGTCATCTGCAAACTTCGGTACTTTAGAAACGGGCCCATTTTCTAGATTATTAATAAAAACAGGAAAAACAATCTGTCCTAAAACAAACACTTGAGGAACTACATCAGTTACATCTAGCAGTCCAGAGAATCGCCATTTATCACTACCCATTGTTTATAGTTCGTTAGCTAATCACCAATCCGTGAACATAAGTTGTATAAGAAGTCGTGGACTCTTACTTCTTCAAATAGACGTCGACGGGAGACCTTATCAAATGCTTTCTGGAAATTTAGGCAGATTACCTTTGACAGTATTTCTGCATCTCATATCCCGTTTTCTTTAGCAGTTTTGTAGGGGGTGATCTACAAATATGGAATTCGTGCTGATTATCTGTTATAAGATTATGCTGGTCAAGAAATAAGATAATGTTATTCTTGGGAAATTTCTCCAAAACTTTGTTACCCAGCTGACTAAAACCTAATATAACGGAAATTTGTGGGCCATTTTTTTTTAGCTAGTTTAAAGATATGTGGCATATTAGTGAATTTGCGCTGATTAGTTACACAACATTTATTTAATGATTTACTTATTTGATAAACAGGAAATGTTGTTTGTAATATTCACACATGATGCGAGGGGATATTCGGTATGGGCCAGTTGGAGTTGTTTGGATCGATTTTTCGTAGATAAATTCATACATTGTTTCCTGTCACTTCGTCGATATTTATTGTCTTCTGATTTCGAGAAAACCGACTGTGGGATGGGAATGTTCATGATGTTTTCTTCTGTTTAAACACTGAGAATGGTGTCGTCCAGTATTGCTGTTACTGTTGGGTTAGCATGAACAAAATCGTTTCCTGAATTTAAGAGAGGATCTATGCTGTCGTTCTTATTTTTCTTGCTCTTTACATAATGAAAAAAAAATCTTAGGGTTTAACTTTGCGTCAGGATACAGATTTATGCTTCATATTCTCACTTGGTTTTCCAGATAATTATTTGTGCATTTTCGTTGTAATGTAAAATATTTAGTACCGTCATCGTGATTTCGTGTTCGAATTTTTTATATGCCTTATTTCTTGTAACAAATGGTTTCCTCAATAATCTTTGGTCATCGAGGCTGGTTTATTTCTGCATTGGTTTCATTGGGTAGTTCTTTATACCCAATATTTATTCTTATGATGGACATCAAGTTTTTAGTGATTATTTCCAATATTTCTTCAGTGGTTCTATTTGTAGCAACTTAATCCACTTGGTTTTGACCATTTCTTTTCTAATATTATGAAAGCTTTTTTTTTTTTTAAATTGGAAACAAGAGATTATTTACACGGTATTATAGTTTATATTAATTTCAGGTCAGATGATATTATGATTGTTACTAAAATTCTTCCATACACTACACAGGTTATGACGGTAGATCACTGTCTGTTGTCAATATATTGTCTTCACACATCGGTGAATTAACTGCTTGACTTTAAAATGCATCGTCAGCCAGTGCTGACAACCCGTTCCCTTTGTTTACATGCGAGTATTTCCAATAAGTATTTAGATTACCGAAGTCTCTAATACAACGCCATCTTTGTTTTCTAGGACTGATTTCATTTTGTAGTACAGTAGTTTACCATTTTCCTCATCTAATTTGGATTGTCTGTGTACTACAGTAAAAAAATAAGTTCATTATCCTTCGTGAAAATTTCATAAAACAATGAATCATTAATATGTTTTAACGTCCCATCTACTGGTCTGATTTGCATTTCTGTGATTTTTTTACGTATACTAGAATTCATCCCCCAGTTTTATGCAGTAGCGATTTTTCAAAGGTGTTATAACCTCGTAGTGATATTTCTCCAATAAGGTGCTTGTTACTAGGGTTTAACTATGATTCTAAAATCATAATGATATCCGGATTCTTGGCAGTTGCATAAGAATTTAGCCTATCTTACTTTGAAAATTATACTTCTTGCATTCATATACAAAATATTAATTGCATGACTTGGTCCAGTAGTGGTGAGAAACGCATTATTTAGTACTATTTAATCGATTAAATCTTCAGTACAGACAACAACACCCCTACGACTTACTGATGTGACGTCGCCTCCCTCCCTCAGAAGACCAGTGAATGTCTGCCTGACACACCTGGTGATGTTACCTCACCTCATTTACTCTACCACCATTAGACGCAGGGATTAGACCGTTCATAGCTGTGATATTAACTCTATCCACCTCTCTCTTACACTCTAAAACCAACACTTTCATCTTGAACCCTACTTAACTTAACTTTTTCCACATTATAGAGGTGAAAGCTGCTTCTACCACACAAGCTCCTGTCAGGACTAAAATTTCTCAGACATTAACCAACATCATACCCTCCTTCCTACACAGACTTTCTGGCCTATTGTTGATTCCTATCATTCTACTGAGGATTACAGAACCAGCGTCAAATCTAGGTACCAAATCAGAGGTAACTAACTTTATATGGCTTTCTTTGAACGTCTTAATAAAGTCCCCATAATTTTCTAAGCATCTCCATTGACTTCCCTAAAACTACATTGATTATTCCTACTACAGTGACGCAGATCGAGTTCTCTGGAGTTATACTAAGTCACCATCTCTCTCACTCATGCTCTATATACTGCACCCAGGAAAGCATAACGTTTCCTCGTGCAAGCTCACCACGAAACTCCTTTATCTAATGCACTGTCAACGAATCCCGGACAGTATGAAGCTTGGTTCATCCTACACTTCCTCTTCTACAACCAGAAAACTATTCCTAATAGTTACAATCCTATCACTGTTACTTACCTCAGTATTGCACCCTCCCTTAACTACCTTGAAACAATCACTATCATTTAGCTTGGTATTATCCTTCATCATCCCAGTTTCTAAGCAGTCTTTCTTGTTTAGCATTTCTGTTTCCACTGCCGGTACATACACAACCTCTGTGCCCTCTGTGCTCACCATTCCCGCCTCACTTTCTCACCCTTTTAACCTGCCATTTAGCATGTTCTTGAACTCATTGTTTTATCCAGTTCCTAAACGAAGCCTATTAGTTTAACCTGAGCAGATCAGAGGGCAGTGGACAAAAAAGAAGTAAGATATAAAGGAAAGAGAGGAAAAAAGAGATAAAAGTGGGAGGAAATAAAAAATGGGAGTGGAAAGACGAAAAAAGGGTAACGGTGCGGAAAAGAGGAAAGAAAGGTAAATGAGGGAGGGGAAAGATTCGAAATTTAAAGCGTAAGGAAAAGAGGGGAAAGAGGGATAGAAAACATGTAAGAAAGGTAAAAGGGTGAGCAAAGAGAGGTTAGAGAGAATAAAAAAAAGAAAATATAAGTAAGAAAAGAAAAGGAGGAAACAGTGGGAGAGAAAAAAAAAGGGAAATAAGAGGGAGACAAGGAAGAGGAGAGATACTGGCAGGAAAGACTAACGAAAATGATGAGGGAGTTGGAATAAAAAGGAAAAAAAATGATAAGAAAACAAGACCAAAAGTGGAAAGATTGGACCACATTTTCTTTTTAAATTTCAGGAAGAGGAGAGACGAACAAGATAGGCTGATAGGTCGTGAAGATGGATGAGGTAGAAGGAAGACGGAAGAGACGGAATGCCTGATAATGAACATCCTCACGATCCGGAGAAATGTATTCTAATCTTATTAGAACCAGACGGTTTTATTGAGCTGAGAGTAAGCCTTAGGAGCCTGAGGTTGTTAATACTGTTACCATTAAGCTTCTTATGTTTTCTCCAGTGTTGTATCCCCATCAGCTAGATCATTTTTATTTACATTAGATGTTTAAATTGCCTAAAACTGTTAATGCTGCCACAGTCAAGCTTCACATCGTCAGTTCAGTTCTAGCATTTTATTACAGATAACGTAAAAGTATGTATCATCCTGAGAGTAAAGCTTTGAATATGTGTTAGTAGTCCCACCATTAACCCTCTGATGGTCTACTCAGCGCAAACATTATATCCCAGATTAAGGCGACCGACAACTGAATCCTAGGAGTGTTAAGAGAGTGATCGGAGAGAGTAAGGTTACAGTGAGGAAAAAAAATAAAGGAAGTGGGACGAGGAAGAGAAAAATGAAGAAAATGAAGAGGAGGAGGAGGAGGAGGAGGAAGAGGAGGAGGAGGAAGAGGAGGAGGAGGTGGAGGAGGAGGAGTGGTTGAAGGGTGAGAAGTCTGAAAGAAAATAAAGTGAAGGAAGAGGAGGACGTGAAGTAAAAAGAGAAAAGGGGGAGATGGAAAGAGAGGAAGGAAAGAAACTGAGAACTTAACAATAAAGGGTAAAAATTAATGGTGCTGGGACGCAAGAGAAGGGCATGGGAAGAGGAAAGAAAGAAGTTTATAATGAAGAGTGTACAAGAACAAAGCAGTGAGAGAAGAGGAAAAGTTTTTAATAATTAGGTAAGAGTGGCAAGGCAGATGAAGGTTAAAGCTGTAAGAGGTGGAGGAAGAGGAAGAAGCTGAAGAAATGAGGATTCATAAGAGAGAGAGAAAGACAGACAGACAGACAGACACAGACAAACAGAGAGTGAGAGAGAGAGAGAGAGAGAGTTTAAGTAGGGGAAAGAGAACGATGAATGAGCGAACTGAAATTAAAAGATATGAGAAGAGAAAGAGGAATAGGAGTTACGAAGATGGAATAGAAAGGAGGAAGAGCAGAAGAGGGAAGCATTATGGGGAAGAGTGGCTGATGATTTGTAGGGCTGAGATGATACAAGAGGGAGAGAATATTGGAGACGACAGGGGGAATATATCTATCTATCTGTCTGTCTATCTATCTATCTATATATATCTATATCTATATCTATATATATATAGATAGATAGATATAGATATAGATATAGATATACAGATAGATAGATAGATAGATGTGTGTGTGTGTGTGTGTTTGTATAAAATACAGCTGGGCGGTTTCCACCGAGTGCAGTCTTAAAACAGTTTCTTTCAAACCAAACATAATGAAGAAGTATCAGAGCTTGGTGGGATGCTAGGCGTTCTCCATGCCATGACGGATTAAAGTGGGTGCACGGAGGATTCGTACTGCATCTTTGCAGGAAAAATCTTTAGAGATGACTATTCCTTCTTTGAAAAGGTGCTAGGACTCTGCTGGGGTCATTGTTACCGACTTCAAGGAAGTAAGTTGAAACCTTCACTAATTGGGTGTGTGGAGCATTCTGACAAGGAAACATTTGTTGCAGTCACGCAGTGCTCACTTCAGGAATGTTCGTATTTGCTCTTTTTCCTGCATTAGATTTCTTCAGGACAGAGAGCCAAGAGTGATTTTTGTACAGCAATACTGATCAGCAGTCTAGTAATAGGAGGGATGATAAGTAAATGTGGCAGCAGCTGGTTGGGATAAGGGGATCTGGGGCAAGGCAGGAGGGCCTAGCTGAAGGGTAGGCCACCAATTCATCCTGCTGCTCATTGCCTCTCCATCTACGTTTATTCGCCGTCAAGCCATCAAGCCAGGATTTACCAGCTCCCGTCCGTACTATTGTGGTTGTTTGGTGTGGACGCATCTTGACTTAATCCGGGGTAACTGCTGCGTCAGCTTCAGTGGAATGTCTTGTTTTTACACATTCTCTATCTTTTCGTAAACTGGCAGCTATCTCGGCTTTTTGGAATCCCACCAGTTGTTTCAGCGAATCATAACAGCCGGAGAAATCACAAATGGAAAGACTTATCTGCAACGTGAAAGGGGAGAAAGAAAAGGAACGTAGAGAAGCAAAAGCGTTATAACTATCTAGACTAGAAAACGAAAAAGAGGAAGAAGAATGAAAAAGGAAGACTTATGACTTATGAAGCAAGTAGCACGAGATGAAGAATGAAGGAGGGGAAGAATCAGTAGTAATTATTAAGAACACTAGGGAAACGATTAGTTAACTGAAAACAATAGGTAATTCAGGATAGTATGAAGGAAACTTATAGAAGGATAAAAGTTCAAGAAGGAGAAGAAAAGTAAAAAGGAAAAAAAACAAGAAAAAGAACAAAGAAAAAGAAATCAGGAGGAGGAGGAGGAGGAGGAGAAGAAGAAGGAGAAGAAAAGAGGGGAGAGACGGAATAATATTTACCAAGATCTGGGTAGACATTATTAGGAGAGAGAGAGAGAGAGAGAGAGAGAGAGAGAGAGACCGTAATAATTAGCAGGACTAAGAAGGAAGAGGGCGAGACAAAAGGATGACAACAATGGAGAAGCCACGAGATAAAGAAAGTGGGAAGAAGAAGAATCTGTGCCTCAGTGACAAAGAACACCCAGCGGGGTTCTTTCTCGTATGCTCCAGAGTGCAAATGCCACTGATGAATAACCAGTTTGTC
Organism: Coenobita brevimanus; assembly: GCF_032717465.1. Lineage (NCBI taxonomy): Eukaryota > Metazoa > Arthropoda > Malacostraca > Decapoda > Coenobitidae > Coenobita > Coenobita brevimanus. Next base: position 1,732,004 of record NC_137018.1, on the reverse strand, counting down.
CGGTTCCGTCAAACTATCAATTTATTTAGATTATTATACCGAATCCTTTTGTCAATAAACTAGCAAGCAGTCTGAAATCTATGTATATGACAACATTTTTTGTACATTTCTATTTAAGACATATGAGAGAGGGAGGTGTGGTTTGGAGAAAGGGCAGCCAAATGACAGAGGACAGGCACCTTTTACGGAATTAAAGTGTCTGGCTATTGATAGATACATAAGTAGATAGATAGCCTTATTTAAGATGGTGCATAATAAGACAGCACATAATAAATCTCTGGCACTGTATATATATATATATATATATATATATTTGGTTTGCGAAATTATTACAGTTACCACTCCATAGTTTTTCTGTAAGGAAGCCAACGGAGTCTAGTTATTATCTTCAAGCCTTACCGCATAATAGTTTATTCGCGTACATTTAGTTTTTTTCAACGTTCCGAAAATAAAGGTTAATGGAAGAAATAAGCGTACGCCGCCGTAGGTGGCCTTACGCGAATTTCCTATCTGTCTATCTATCTATCTATTGCCTGACGCCATAATCGCGTAAGGGGTGGCCATTTGACTTTGAGTTATTTGTTTTATGGCGAGGGACACTAACCCTCCACAACCCACTTGTTGACACGTAGGGAGCACGTATGGTTTGGTTATATGGTTGCTATCCTGCATTGTAAATGGTTTCTTGGCTTACAGGAAACCATTTGGCTTGTCATTCAATGTAAAGATACCTGTACAGGAAAGAAAAGCAATACCAAGTGACAGGAAAGATGGAAGGAATAGGAAGAGAGGAGGGCAGGCACAGAAAAAGAATGATAAAGGCTAAGGAAGAAGTATACAGCACTACATCAAGTGAGTGGATGATGGTCGCCACTAGGACAAATTTGAGCACAGCCAAAAGAGAATCTTAGAGGCGGATAGTCTGACGTAACCCTTAATAAAACCACAATCTACGCCTAAAACAAAAACAAAAAATAACGAACACAGAGTCTTTTACTTAGAAAACAGATTTCTCTCAGCAGTAAAAATAAAAATATAAATAGTTCAGTGATAGCCTAAGTAAAATACCTGAGCTTGTTGCCAGCTGAGAAATAGCTAAAATGATTCAGTGTGTTTCCTCCTAAAACCGAAAAATTCTCAAGTGATGCGCTGCTCTCCTCTCACCCGTTGCACTCCGGAGCGAATTTTGTTTGGTTGTGTAAATTTCTGTGGGAAACTCGGGGACTATAATGTGGACGAGAGGGAAGTTTCTGTGTGCACGCTGTAAATGGCTCGAAGTTCTCAACCACTACGTAAGTTCTGGCTTTCCACACGCCGATTTCACCACCGATTCGACTTCTCTTTTGGGGACGCATCCATTTTTTATTTTCTGTTCTTCTGCCCTGGATTCCAACCCCTGTTTTTCTCAGGTGAAATTCAACGAAAATTAGGTGATCCACATTACCGTTTTTGATTCACAGTATTTCAGAGGGTGAAGTGATCAGTGACATGGATGCAGCCAATGATTCATACTAGGTATTGTTAGTTTCTCCTGATTCCATGTTTTCTTATTTCAAGATCCTGCCCAACTCACTGAATTAGTGGGCAATAGGGTTTGGAATATGATAATGATGGTGGTAATGGTGTTAAAGTTGATGATAATGATGATGGTGATGATAAGGACGGTGATGATGATGTAAATATTGAATGTAACCAGTAGCTGGCCAGGCTACTGTAACAACTGACAAACTGCCCACTGGACTCAGACTCAAAGAAGAAATATGAGTCTCCTTCAGGAAGTGGAAGATTTGTAAAACCACCACAGAGGACAATAATACGCCCAGGAAAAACGGAGGGTAACAAGCAGGTGCGAGGATGAATTATCTATGCATTATACCACACGTACACCCATTCTGACCCCCAGGCCCATAACACTACCACCGTGGTCACTGCTAGCATTTACTTCAGTCTCTGGTTGTTTGTTGGTGTCAGCAATATTCGGTCGTTTGCTGTGCATTTCCACTGGTTTTTAGTCATTTGCTGACATTTCCTTTGGTTCCCGGCCATCCACTGACGCTTCCGTCAGTCTCCAGTCACCTGCTGGCATGTTCTTCAGTCAACAGTACCGGTAATCTTCTCTCATTTCCTTCAGCTTTTGGTCATATGCTGTCATTTTCTTTCAGTCTCTGGTCACCTGGTAGCAATTTCAGTCTTAACTCTTCTGGCATTTCATAACTCCCCGAGCCCCAAATACTTGGCACAATAATGCCACCCCTCCTCCTAATCCTCATCCTCTTCTTTGTCCTAGTTCTTATCGTCTTTGTCTTCCTCACCAAACCTTTCATCAGCTGCTTTCATTATCAGTTCCAATATAAAACGTCCACCATCTATTGCTCCCTCTAAGCCATCAGATTACCATCATTCCATATTTGGGGCTATATCACAAACAATGGTGCAGAAGTGAGGCATGCAACCAGAGGAGAACATTGGACCACTGCTGGAGACAAAGAGGCCCTACAAAATACTTAATGAACTCAAAATATTTTCACCTCATGCACACCATTTTCTCTTCATGCCATTCTCTGTAATTCAGCTCATCTGGCTTTTTTGTGTAAGCATGCTCTCCAGGGTATTTAATATAATCTTGCCCTTCAGAGTTTCAAATATAATCTTTCCTCTCGTGCTTGTGTAAGTGATCATCGCTTTTAGGCAATTACATTCGGTGTGTTTTGTCTCCCTTTAGTGTATTATCTTGTAGTTTTTTTTTATGATGTTATATTAATTTTCTTTAGTGTACTATAATGTTTTCCTTCAGGGTCTAATATGTAGTCTTTTCTTTCAGGTAACTGTATGTAATCTTAACCTACGCAGTTTTCGCTTTCAGACTCTTACTCACAGTATGTAATCTTTCCCCTCAGCGTATTATATTGCTACATGCAGCTCTCTCCTTCCGCCTTTTGTACAGCATGTTACATTGTCTTATGCCAGGTCCGGATAGGTAATAAATCCTTTCCGGTAATTATACGTAATTTCTCCCAACAGACTGTATTATGCAGTTTTGCTTTCAGACTGCTCAATCTGCTTCATGCAACTTGTCCTTCAGACTGATGCAACTCGGTTTCCTCTTCAGGACCATTATATCAGTTTTCTAGCACGTAATAGACAGTTTGTGTACTGTAAATGAGTAGGTTCGGACGCCGATCACCGACTAACTCTACAGTTCCAAAACTGTGAATCATGGTGTCTTTTCTGGGGTGAGGGAGGATGGGATAAGCTACAATATGAGTTACAGGTGATAGATTTTATAATCATTTTCCAGAGGCTGTATTGGTGGAATCATTTTTTTGCCCACCTCATTCTGCAGAGCATACATTCAGACGATGAAAGAGCAATTCCTCAAATTTAGAAGGGACTCATTTGCCATAAAAACTTCCATGAAGAAGAGAGTGGTGGAGTTGGTCACAAGAATGAGATGCTACACTGATTAACAACGAACTGACTGTCTGGATGTTTCATTGCTTATCATCTTCTGCAAAGCGTTTTTTTTTTTTTTTAACACGGTTATCCATTTAAAAAAAAACTAATAAGGTGTGGGATCCTACCCTCTACCAACAATTTTTGGTGGATCGCGGGCCAAAAAGTTTGAGAGCAAACAACTATCTAGTAGCTTAAGTCAGTCTCTGACTCTCTCTCTCTCTCTCTCTCTCTCTCTCTCTCTCTCTCTCTCTCTCTTCCCATTCCTCATTTCCTCTCCCACCCTGCTCATCTTCTGATGCTACTTAAGACCGCTCCCCAGTCCATCAGTGTTGGAATCTCATCAATCTACCTTTTTCTTTCACTCGCCTTCCTATTTCTTTCCTCTTTTTTTTTTTCATTCCTTTTGCACTTACTTTCGTTTTACTGACCTGACCCTTCCTCTTTCAACACGTTCACTTTCACTTCTCTCACATTGCACTTAAAACTGTTTCCCCTCTCTACATTTTATTTCTATAACCCACTTCATTCTCACAACTCTACCTTTCTAATGCCCACTACATTATTTCAACAACACTTTTTCTGCATCATATTCCATTCTCTCATACTATCTTTTTTTCTTGCTGCTTACTGCACACTCAACTACACAATATTTTCTACTGCATTCTCCATTCTCTCAACGACACTTTATTTCCAACTTCGTTCTGCCAGGCTACACTTTTTGTACTTTCATTTCCACTCTCTCAGCGACACTACTTCCACGACTCACTTCACCGTATCTCTCAGCTCCAGTCCCTGTCTTCCTCTCACACAGATCACTCCATTCAAAACTCCCTCTTCCGCCCGTTCCTCATGCCACAAGCATTGCATTCCACTCACTCCTGTCCTCCCTTGGCCCTTCCCCGTTCCCTTAAATTCTCCAACTTCCCCGGTTTTCCATTCACTGTTCCCCATCTTGATTCATTCACATCCCTCTCCTCCAAATACTTCCCCTTCTCTTCTCATTCCTCACTCATCCCCTCACCCTCTCACACGTATCCTTCCCATACACTCCTCCATTCATTCCCCAGTCACTCACTCTTCTCCAGCCAATCACACCCACTTCCGTTAGTTACTCAAGTCAGTGTCACCTACTTTCTAATCCACACACTCCCAATAATATCCCACTCCCAGCTTCTCCAACTCATTCTCACCTTCACTATCTGCTCGCCATGCACATTCACCGAATCACTCCCCACTTACTCCATGACTTCCATTCACTCCTCACATATTCCCTTACTCAGTCCCCCAGTCCATATTTCCTGATTACACCACTCACATCCCACACACCCCACTCACTCCATAACTCCTCTACTCACTCCCCACTCACCCCACTCAGTCTGTTAGGGTATCATTGGAGTTTTAACAGGGATCAGAGACGATTGAGTCAGGGGGACAGAGGAGGTGGATGGGGAAGTTAGCTGGAAGTGGGGAAGGAAATGGAAGGAAGGTGTGGGGGAGAGAGCGGGACGAGGGAATGGAGAAGAGTATTGGAGGAGAAAATAGGGATGGGTGAGGGAGAAGAGGATGGGGAAGGGATTAAGAAGGAGAGTTAGAGACTGGGAGAAGAGGGCTGGAGGGAGTGAGGGGGATGGTGGGATGGGGAGTAGAAAGGAGAGTTAGAGGGAGAAAGGAGGCGAGAGTTGGAGGAATTGGGAGAAAGAGGAAGGGAGGGAGAGCAAGGATGAGTGTGGAGAAGGATTGGAGAAGTACGGTAGGGAGTGGGATGGAAGGGAAAATTGGAGGTCGACATTGCAGTAGAAGCGAGGAAAGTTGGCCAGGACACTTGAGGAAGATGAAGGAAGTAGAACAGGATTAAGGAAATGGGGGCGAGAAAAGTGGGGAAGAAGAGAGGATGGGGACAGAAGTGTAGCATGGATAGAGATTGGTGAAGGCAGAGGATACGAGCTACTGGCTAGAAGAATAGAGAAGGAAGGTGGGGTGGAGAGAGGGCGAGAAGAGTAAGGGTTATGGGGAGTTCGGGAGAAGGGCTGGGGATCGTGATTGATGGGAGGGACTGTTGAGGGGGATGGAAGAAAATGGGGAAGAGAGGATGTGGAGTGGGGGGAGAGGAAGGGCAGCGTGGAATGAGGAATGTGGACAAAAGGAGTGAGAAGGGTGGGGGTGAGGAGGGAGGAGTAGGGATGGAAAAGAGGAGCTAGGCTGGAAAAGGCAGTGGGAAAGAAAATGGCTAATGAAAGTGGGGAGTAGGAAAAGTTAGAAAGGGAATGTGTGGTGTGTAAAAGGGACTTAGGAGTAAAATGGGGAAGTAGAGGATAGGAGGGGAGTTCAGTGGAGCAGGACCAAGAAGAGGGGAAGGAGAAATGAAGAGGGCTTTTGAGAAAAGGAAAGAGTTTGGGGGAAAGAAGAGTTAGAGAGAGGGTAAAAAGTTGGTAAGAGCTGAAGAGAGAAAGGTTGAGAGGGGCGGGTGGCGAGAGGAAGGGAAGAAGGACTTAAAAACAGAAGGCTCAGGAGGTAAAGAAGAGGAAGAGAGGGTTTGATAAATAAAGAGAGGAGACAGGATGAGTTAGATAGCTGACAAAAAGAGGAAGGGTAAGAGGAGAAGAGAAGAGAGAGTGGAAGAGGGGAGAAAGTAGGGAAAAGAAGAAGGAAGGGGGCATGAAAGTAGACGTTGAAGAAGGTAAGAAAATAAAGGGAAAGAGAGAAGAAGTAAGGATGGATATGGGGGTAGATGAATGAAGGTAGAGGAAGAAATAAGAAAGGAAGAGACAGAGAGGGAATGAAAATCATAGATAGGGTGGGCAGAGAAGGGAGAATAGGAAGAGAGATAAAAAGAAGAAAGAGAAATGAAAGTGAAAGACTAGGGAGAGGAGAGGGACAAATAGATGGAAAAGTGAAGTGAGGTAAAGAAGTGAGAGAACGGAGAGGAAAAAGAGAGAGGGGAGAGTATGGAGGGAAAGAATGGAAGGAGAGAAGAGATGTGGAAGGAGGATATAAATATAAACATCACAAATAAAGAAAAAAAAAAAAGAGTACATTTGAGGAGAGAGAGAGAGAGAGAGAGAGAGAGAGATGACGTAAAGACAGAGGGTAAGGGAAAAGTTAAGAGGGAAGAGAGAGGGGATGTAAAGAGAAGTGAGGGAGAAAAAAGATAAATAAAGCGAGTTTAAGGAGAGAAGCTCGGGAGGGGGGAAAGGGATAAGAGGGATTAGTGGGAGGAAGGGAGGAAAGGACAGGGGTGGGGAGAGGAGACAAGGGAAGGGGAAGGGAAGGGAGGGGTAGGAACGGGAAGAGGCGAAGGGTGGAGAGGGGTTGGAAAGGGAACAGAGACGAAGGGAGGGGAAGGAAAGGATGGGGAGGAGAGTAAGATGAAAAGGAAGAATGGAGGTGGAGTGGGTAGATATCACAGCAGAATGGGGAGAAGTGGAGAGAAGAAGAGATGAGGAGTGTATTGGAGAGAAGAGGGAGAGAGAGAGAGAACATTAGGGAGAAGAGGGAGAGGATGAGAGAAGGTTAGCAAGAAGAGGGAGAGCTGGAGAGAATACTGACAAGAGAAGCACGAAGGACAAAGGAGTACAAAGGGAAGCAAACAAAACCATACCTGCTGGTTCTTTCGTGGCGGTTCGGTATAAGGCTGGCTATAACTAACAAAACTAGTCTATCAGCTAACGACAGGGACAGAAATGCAGGAAGGAAAGTGGAAAGTTGATTATTGAGAGGGGCGAGAGGTGAAGAGAACACTGGAGAGAAGGAGAGAAGACTGAGGAGGAGAGGTAGGAGTTGAGAGAAGAGTGAGAAAGAGAGGGAAAGGTGGAAAGGAGACTGAGAAGAAAAGAGGTAAAGAGTAGACTGGGGAGAAGTCAGAGGTGGAGAGATGAGTGGGGAGAAGAGAGTGAGATGGAGAGAAAGATATGGAGAAGAGAAGAAAGTGAGGAGAGAAATGAGGAGAGAAATGGGGGAAGAAGTAGGGGGAAAGGAGAGGAGAGGAAGATGGATGAACAGGTTGGTAGGGAAAGAGAGGAGAGAATGGAAGAAATATAGAAAAGGAGAAATGAGGAGGAGGGTGTGAGGAGCGATGTTATAAAAGGAATCGACTGGAGAGGGAAGGACGAGAATGGACAAGAGGAAAAAGAGAAGACAGTGAGGGAAGGAGGGGAAAAGAGAGAAGTAGAATGAAAAGACGAGGAAGACAAGAAGTCACAGGGAAGGTGAGTAACTGGAAAGAGGGGAGACGAAAGAGGATGTAAAGAACAGGGGTGAAGGAAGGCAGGGGAGATTAGAGACAGAGGGGAGACGACTGGAGAGAGGTGTGCAGTCGAAGGGACTTTGAGAAGAGACGGGCTGTGGAGCGAGGAGAGAGAAGTGAGAGGAAGAGAGCAGATGGGAAGAGCGAAGCTAAAACGAACTAACTTTGGTGAGAGGAGAGCAGAGAGGGGAAGAAGCAGCGTGAGTGAAAGAACGGAGCGGTGGCAGTAGAGGATAAGAGTCTGGGGTGGGTGGTAAGTAGAGAACGCACTGCAGGAGGAAAGGTCAAGAGGGGGAAGACGGAAGGGGAAACAAGAGATGAAAGAGAAGAGGGATTATAGGACAAAGTGCTTGTGAGAGGAAATGGGCATGGAGTGGGATAAGGAGAAGCCTAACCTCTTCACGTTCTTTTTTTTAAAGCACCGCCAGACAATTTGGTTCAGTTTAGAGAACATTTTTTTTTTCAGTCTAGAGTGAGTACATGCTGACTCTTTTAATCCCCTAAAATATGGGGTGATGAGGAGCCTGCAGTGGTAAACCTGTTACCTGGGAAAAGAGACGCAAATGTGGCATCCATCCAGGGACCAGGCTTCAACACTATTCCCTGCGCTTTACAGAGGCGAGACTCTGCCGTAAGTTAACATTGGTTCACTGATAAGGACGGCCACGAAGGTAGGGATGTTTGCCTATATTTAATAGGTCTGCTTAGACAGACAGACCAGGGTTACAGCAATAACAACAACAATTCTAAATCCTCTCTGAGTTGAAGAAAAACATATGATAATAACCTGACTAAATTACATATCTGTCATCCTACTGGAGGTGTTAAACACAAGACAAGAAGGTGTTTCAAGGGTCCTTATTATCGACTAACATTAGCTTGAGTATCGCCAACCTAGCGAGGCGATAATATGATCTCCTGCTGTGTGTGTGTGTGTGTGTGTGTGTGTGTGTGTGTGTGTGTGTGTGTTACCATAATTCTCATAATCAAGTGGGCAAATTGTATCCAAACAGTCTAGGGAGTATCCCGAGATATCTGCCGTGTTTGTCAATAATTTTGGCAAAGTTGTGATGATATGCCTCCGATTCCCAGAGGATTATCGATCTAGAATTTTTAGACAGGAATGCAAAGAGACACTGAAATGTGGCAGGCAAAATCTTAAGACTTTTTCCGAATTTTGGAGAAACTGCGATGATATGCTTCCAATTCCCAGAAGATTACTGATCTGGTATTTTAGTGAAGGTGGGCGATATGCATATGTTGGCGAATGCTTCAGCTATTTATTTAATTCCAGATCGATATTAAACACCTGGACTACGGGACGTTTTCTTGTTAGTCACGGCTGAGGAGTGAAAAGAAAAGAGGGCTGGAGACAAGAACAAACAAAAGACGTTATTATATTGTCAGGGGTAATGAAACCAGTTTTTTACCATTTAAGAACGGAACATCTAATTTAGGTACATGCACCTGGAGGTAGCAAAAAATATCATAAACTTGTCATCGAGCTAAAACGCATACTGTAAACCATTTCTCTCTCAAAACAAAAAGCTTATCATAACCTTAACTCATGGACCCAGATGACGTCTTTATAGCTTATTCTTGCTAATGACAGACTATTTCATTCAATTTAGATCAATTCTGTAGTTAAGGAGTTAATGGAAAATATATTTAACTCCTTTTGCTCAAACAAATCTATCATAAATTAAACAATATAGTTTGAGGACAGCAAAACCAAATAAAACTATAAGCCATCGGATTCAAAGGGTTAGTAAGTCGTTGGAATATTGAAAGAATAAAAATTGAAGAACATTCTCGTGCTGAAAGGAATGATCTATGAACGCCGGATGTGGTCGCAATATTTCTGTATTTCCCACCAAAAATGTTAATCACTAATTTCGCCTCCTGACTTTTTGGATTGTATTTAGTTATACAAACCCATCTGGCTCTAATGTGAATGGAAAGTCTAAAGGCATTGTTGATAGCAGCAGAGGATTTAACTGATGAACTTTAATTTTTTTTACCACTGGGATTGCTCTTGGCTGAAAAATATAATGTGTTTTTAGTCAACCTCCATACAACTAAAACATTTGATTGGAGGGATTCACAAACATAAATGGAAACAGGAAACAAGGATAATATCCACAAGCGTTTAGAGTAATGGACCAAACATCTGTTCAACCATTGTGCTTTCGTTTTTTTTTTTCTTTTTTTTTTTTTTTTATAGGTCCAACATTCTTTTCACTCTAAGCAATGTTGCCTTCAGTTGACTTACACTGAGTGACAAGCCAAATGATTTCTTGTAATCCTAGTACCATATACTATGTTGGATGATGACCATTTAACTATTAAATGGATGTGTAATCGTCAAGTGGATCCAGTCATCCCAACCAGATGTGTCCTATAGGGGTTAGAATCGAAGGGGCTGTTGGGTTTATTGCTCACATTATGCCATTCAGGAACATGCGGCTGGTTACGCTTGCCTTTAATGTCTTAACCAAATTGCCTAGCTGATGCCCGCTACGCTCATAAAGGGGTAGTAAATGATTAGGTAATGGATGGATATTGTCTGTGGGAGAGAGAATATTTCATTGACTGTTAAGATACAAAGGAGGAACACCCAGCCCCGTACATCTCCAATACACACTTCATCCATCAGTTATCATCATAGGACAATCGTTTTCTTTGCTCAGCTGCATACTTTGCATTTTCAGGTTTTCACTTACAACATCCACTAACATTCTTCTTGGCCATCTATTCTCAGATTTTCTAATGTATATCCTTTTCAGCCTGTTTATATTATCTCTTTGGCCATACCATGCACCTACACTCCACTCTGCATTTGACCGACAGACTTCGATATTCCACATCTGTGATGATTTTATATCTCTCCCTACTTAACCTACACAACAAACATGGATCCTTTACAGCCCCATTTCTACTACTCTCACTCATAATAAGCTCATCTCTGGCTACTGGTCCTTCCCCCTTCCCCCTACCCCATAAATAGCAGATAAGCTCATCTCTGATAAATCTTATAGGAGTCAATCCTCCACATATCCACCCACCAATTTCTTCTCAGCAGCCTATTCCAGCATTGACCAATTTTCCCCCATGGACTTCATTTTTTCATGGAACTATATCCCTTCGTGGATCTCATTTTCCCTCGTGGACCTCTTTTCCCCGAAGGATATATTTCCCTCTTTGGCTTATATTTCTCCTACAGGATTACTTTCACCATAGGCCTATTTTACCCATGAACTATTTTCCATCATGAACCCAACTCCCCCCATTACCCTATTTTCTGTCATACCCGTATTGACCACCAAGAACCTATTTTGCACCATTAAGAAATTTTACCTCTGGACCTATTTTATCTCCTTAGATCTACTTTACTCCATAGAGCTTTTTCACATGGATTTTTTTCCCCACATGGAGCTATTTTCTCCACAGGGGGAAACACCAAATTCCCACATGGATTTATTTTCTCCCATGACCCTATTTCGCTCATGAACCTATTCCAATGTTGAACCTATTTACCCTGTGGATCAGTTCTTCATTGGACCTCTATTTCCCATCTCCCATCAACTATTTCACATACCTTCCCACTCACCCAGCGTTGTATGTCTCAACAGATGCACGATGGCTTAGCAGTTCTGTCCACACACACACACACACACACACACACACACACACACACACACACACAGCTGAAAACAGTATACTCCCTCCATATTTCGCCCTGGTGTAACTATCGGACACTTTAATGATATATTTGAGTGACAAAACTCAGGGTGAAGCAACCTTTATTTCCAGGGCGTTTTGGTGGTTACATCACACCTGCCCGGTCGCTGGTTGGCGAGTGCTGGCTTCATTGGACAACACATGAACAGAGACACCTAGACACTTTTTTTTTTTTCCCAAGAAGTAAGTCTGATTTTTTCCTGGTTCTACTTCTCTTAATGTATGGTAAGCATTTGTATGAACAATTGTTTAAAGTGAGAAAAGGGCGATTTTCAAACAATTCTACGTATCATGGAGGTTGTGCTTGTTTCTTTGCCTGCCGGCCATTTTAGATGGATAAATGTAGATTTAAGTATGCGTCTGATATCCTTTGTCCATTGTCCGATTATTCCAAGAAAAATACTTCGAAAAGAATAGAAAACCTCACGACATTTTATCTTGATTTGGAGAAGACGCTTGATTTTCCCCGCGGGTAATAGGGAGCTAGGATAAAGCATTGTGTTCGTGAATGGATCATAAAATTGGTAATAAATACTTAGAAGAATCAGCTTCGTCGGTGAGAATGAGTGGAGTTAAGAGAAGAAATTTCATTGTTAACATACAGCAGCGTTTGGTGCTGAGTTCATTATATTTTCAGATTCGCAGTTAATACATTGTTATAAAAGCTTAGAGGGAGTCTGTTATAGGCGCTCTTATATGTTAATGACTTTATTTCGGTTGCTGAGGGCATGAAAGGGATCAGGCAGAAATGTGAAAATTGGAGTGTGAGATATAAGCAAAGGGAGAAAAGTTAACAGTGGTAAAGCAAAGATCATGGTCAGTCAGTGTGAGGGAGGAAATGTTGTGGAACGATGTGTGTAGCCCTGAGTTTTGTGTAAAAAAGGGAAATGGGGGGAATTGTATCCTCTGCACAGCTTGTTATAAACTGACTCATGAAAAGCGTACTAATATTAGTGGTAGCCAGCATGATGAGAATTTTTTTCACCCTGCGATATGAAGGGGAGCCAGGTCTGTATACGATAAGTTGGCATGTCAGTTGGGAAAATATCTATCTATCTATCTATATACCTAGGCTGCTTCCCCCAAGGAAAGGGAGGTAGCCGAGACAGGACGACACACTCTCCATTTACTCATCCATTTAAACACATTCATTCACATCTTAGCCCCAAAGGGGAGAACGGACAGATCCTCACCGCACCACACCGCACAAGGGTCAACTGCGCAATGCAATCAGTGACATCCGCAGCAGGGCCCGACAGCAGAGCTGGTTTACCCCTGCCACATCATAACATACCCATCCCCTTACCCGCACCTGACCTGACTAGCTGATCAGACCAAATGCGGGAGAATATCCCCTCAGGGCTGCGTCATCACTTATTTATTCACAATTTCTCTCCATTTATTTCTGTCACGCACAGTCACTCTTCCTTGCTCGACAGACATCCCTCTCGCATCCAGCGCTCTCTTCACACTATCCATCCATCCTATTCGTGGTCTTCCTCTCAGCCTTACACCTCTCACATCAGATCTAGTTATCTTTTTCACCAATCGCTCATTATCCATTCTCTCCATATGCCCAAACCATCGCAACACCCTCTGCTCAACTCTACCAGCCATCTCCTGAACAACTCCAGTTCTCCTTCGCACTTCATCATTTCGCACCCGATCCATACGCGTCACTCCACACATACTCCTCAGACACCTCATCTCCATTACATTCAAACTTTTCCTCTCTGCTACACCCATATTCCATGTTTCAGCCCCATATAATGCAGTCGGTACCACAACACCCTCATACAGCCTTCTCTTTACATCCATTCTAAGCGAACGACATTTAAACACTTTTTTCATTCCTCCCAGCACCTTTCCTACTTCATTTATTCTAAACTTCACTTCTGCATCTATTCTTCCATCCACAGCAACATGTGACCCTAGATATTTAAAACAATCTACCTCCTCAAGCAACTCACCATTCAAAACTATATTCATCCCCCTACCATCTATCAACCTCGTACACTTCATCACTTTACTCTTATTCTCATTTACTTTCAAATTCCTCCTTTCACACACCCTTCCAAACTCCTCTACCAACTGTCTCAATCTCTCCTCTGAATCAGTCACCAGTGCAGTATCATCTGCAAACAGCAGCTGCTTCAGATTCCAATCTCCACCATCAACATTTACCAGACTCAGACCACCTAAAACTCTTGCATTCACCTCCCTTACAACACCATCCATGTAAATATTAAACAACCAAGGTGACATCACACATCCCTGTCGCAGCCCCACTCTCACGGGAAACCAATCACTCACAGCATTTCCCACTCTTACACATGCTCTACTATTTACATAAAAACTTTTCACCCCTTTTAGTAACCTACCATCAAGTCCATACAATCTTAAAACAGTCCACAAAGCCTCCCTATCAATTCTATCATACGCTTTCTCTAAATCCATAAATGCCCAAAACACATCCTTGCCTTTCGCTAAATACTTTTCACACACTTGTCTCACAGCAAACACCTGATCAACGCATCCCCTCCCTCTCCTAAAATAACCACTTGGAATTCTCGGTCAAACAATATTCTCTTGTGTCAGTCAGAAAAAAAAAAATGCATCCATCTCTTAATACATAAAATAATAAACACTAAGTAAATCTGCAGTAACGTAGAGGGATATCTAATAAATGCAGAATTTAGATTTTGAATATAGTCATGTTTGGTTAAAAATTCAAGTATTTTTTAATGGAATACTAATTTAGCCTCTTTAACAGGATGCATTGTTTCATTGTTGCCCCTGACACATCATTATATTCAGCTTAGTGGCAATTATCTCAGTAAAGTATTTATCAACTTCAGTCTGATCCCGTTATTATTTACAGTAGTTTATTCTTGCCTGATCTCTCTCTCTCTCTCTCTCTGTCTCTCTCTCTGTCTGTCTCTCTCTCTGCGGGAAAAAATCTCGTGTTACAGGAGTCAGTGAAGGCTACATCTAACCCTCCAGCCCGAAAAGTTTCTCCTAAGCTGAATAAAAACCGTCTGTGCAAAACAAAAATAAAATATAAAGTCACTGGAATGAAGGGTTAACAGCAATCACTACAAGCACCTTCACTTCGGCGACTTCCTCTTTATTTTTTCTCTTAGGGAAGACCTCACAAAGGGCACAGGTAAAAAGGGCAGGGATAAAGAAAGGAAGCAATTGGTGGAAACGAGGAGTAGGAGAGGAGGACTGAATGTGTGTGTGTGTGTGTGTGTGTGTGTGTGTGTGTGTGTGAGAGAGAGAGAGAGAGAGAGAGAAAGTGTGTGTGTGTGTGTGTGTGTGTGTGTGTGTGTGTGTGTGTGTGAAAATAGAATGTGAACAGAGACAGATGGAGGACAATACAGATAAATCATCTCATACTCTATGCGTTTCTGGTGAGTACAGTTAAGTATTTTAAACCTGTTGTCACGTAAAAGGTTCAGTATTCCATGTATAAGTTTTGTCACCTCTCCACACAACTTTAGTCGATGGTGTTCTCTTGGTCGAGGCTTTTTGAACATTAGTGTAGGTCTAGTTATTTGTCTCTTAGGATTTAGTATAGGTTAGCGATTTGTCTGTTAGGTGGTTAGTTTTAGGGTCTTTAAATTAGGTATTTTGTTTATAAGTAATATAAGGTTAAAAATATAAAAAATAAATAAAAATAATAAAAATAAAACTACAAAAAAATAATAAAATAAAAATTATTATATATATGTACGTGTGCATGAAAGTGTGTATGTTCATATGCATGGATGATAGATGTGTGTATGTATGTATGTATGTATATATATATGTTTGTATATATATGTATATATGTGTCAATATATATACATATATATATATTTGCCTTAATGACCAGAGGCTTCGGCCTCAATGGTCGATAGGCAAAAAAAAAAAAAAAAAAAAACACAACTTCTAGGGAGTTACTCTTTACCAAAACAGCATTGCATAACCCAATTTTAGCTTTACTAATGGAAGATAAAGCTGTTTTATTTCTCTGACATCCCATTACTTATATTATGTAATACACTGATGATTTCCTCTCATGCAGTCCTATGGCTTGTGTGCTTAGACCTCTGTTCCATATTAAATCGCTTTTCATTCCGTGGCTATCCTATTCTCCCTTCCCTCGACACACTTGCAGTTTCCCTTATTTCTGATATTGCACCTACTTACTGTAACTCACCTACCATATCCAGTCTTCTTCTATTTACCAACGCATTACCCTGCAAGTTTTCTTCCCTCTCAGTAACCATTCTCTTTCATCTAAAGTTACTTCAGACCTCGTCCCTCACAAACTATCTCAAAACTCTGAACCAGTTTACATATACACTCAGCCGTGTAGGCTTTGGCACTGAAAATGGTACCTGATAATCCTTGTCATCCCTCTACATGCTAGGAATTCTCGGTCTAACAAAATTCTCTTTTGCCAATTAGAAAATAAAATACAACGTGCATCCATGGCTTCATACATAAGGTAATACATACTAAGTAAATCTGCAGTAACGTAGGGGGATATCAAATAACTGCAGAATTTATATTAAAAATATAGTCATGTATGATTTATAATTCAGGTATTATTAACGCGTAATTAAACTAACT
>NC_137018.1:1678444-1713444 GCF_032717465.1 Coenobita brevimanus | reverse complement strand
TTAAGTTAATGCGGCCACGATGGTTGACAAATAAATGCAGAATAACGCTTTGCAATATACCATCTGGTCAGTGGAATATTAGATTAGGTCATGTCTGTCCGTCCGTACGTCCTTTAGTCCGTACATCCGTTTCACATTGCATGATTAAGAGGCAGCATAAGATGTTGATGCCCGTCTTTTCGAAATTTAAAAAAAATATCCAAGATGGGCAACTTATTACCAATATTCTATTTTCAAATATTAAAATCCTTTATGTTTCCTTCACTTTAACAAATTGGTTTACATATTATAACAAATTTGTATACGACGTTATAATTATATAGTGAGTCTTTACAAACCTGCTTAACTGTTCTCCATATAACTGATTTTGTTGCACTAGCCTATATAGTAAGTAAATCATCAGTTTTCCTCTTCGAAGTGGTATATAGAATCTCTGGGACTTATTTTATACTGTTGAGAGAAAGAGAGAGAGAGAGAGAGAGAGAGATGTTATGCATCTCTTGAGTAACATTAACTTTTCCCACGACAATCCATCACCTGAGTCACGGAACGAAATTCATAGATGTTGCAAACTTTTTCGCTGTGCCAGAATAAAAAAAAGCGAAGGAAAGGCTGGAACCCGTACAAATGTTGTCCTTTGCAGGGAAGCCCTGCCCATAAGATATGTTAATATTTTGCTGAGAGCGAAAATCTTGAGTAATTTCACTCAAAAGTGTCTGAAATTGGTAAAGTATCCATAGCATTCGAGCCATTATTTGCCAGAATTCCTGTGTGTGAGATTTTGCTGCAAGTGTACTAAGCTGATTACCCTCCGCTTACTGACTCACAGTCGCAAAGCCCACAGGTCCATAGGTTACTCTAGTGTTTCCTTCTGTATCAGCTTGTGAAAATGACAAATTCCATCATTTTTAAAGGACCTTAGATGCCAAAAATTTCAGGAAAATTGTGTATTTATAAGTGTTTGTATTATTAGTGTTTAGAGTTCCAGTGTGGGAGATTGAAGTGGATGGACACTTAGTGTACCGCCCTCAGCCTATTGGGTCATGGTAAAGCTCACAGTTCATAGTAGGCTCAGCATTGGCTGTGACAGTATGTAGAAATACCAAATGCAGAGAAGATACCCGTTTCATTCGACGTTTCGTCAAAGCAGGTTTCTTTAAAATGACACAGACTGGTAGTAACAAGTGACTTTTGTCACTGGTGCCCCTGGTCTGGACTATTTAAGTCACTTGTTGCTATCACCATGTATCTTCCTGAAAAAGCCTACTTGGCGATGGAGAAACATTGAATAAAACGGGTCCCTTCTCTGCAGTTGGTGTTTTGCTACAAGCTCACAGTCCGTACCCTGAAGTACCTCTTTATTAGAAAGCAAAAATTTTATTCTTAATTGATTTATAAGATGTAGGGATGTAAACATTGCGAAAACAAGAGATGAAAAAAGGTGATGGGAGGAAGTTCATAGTTCATTTTCACTAGCTACAAAAATTTCTTGAGTGCAGTGTGCAGAATGTAAGAAAGACCATAGAACTCTGAATCTCCTTCCATCCCAAATGCTGTCTTGTTTCTGCGTTTTATTCATCTCATGTTTCTGCACTCTTTCCAGCCCTACACCATGCTAATGAATTTAAGATAAATTTTTTCTTCTCTAGTTTATGATTTTTTTAATGAAACTAGGTACCAAATACACTTTAGCAAGACTACAAACTGACGGAACTACATGATAATCTCTGCTGTGATTACTGATACGGTATATATTAAAATGTTTACTAGGAATGAGGCAACACGAATCTCTGGAATTTTACAACTTCTAAGAGGTCTACGAATAAGAATATATTTTGGTTGTGAGTCGTGTACTTTTAGTTCGAATGCTGATCTAAGTATGTAAAGAAAAGTCCCAGGTTTTAAAGAAAGGATTTGGTGCTCAATACGCTCTTGTCGCCGTTTCGTGTTCGTTTTGGAGCTATGACTACTGAAGAAAGAAAAAAGACGAAGAACAAAGTCGATTTTTTTGTGATCCGATTTCATGACTCCTACGAGGGTTAGCGTGATTCTGCGAATAGCTTTGCCCCTGAGCACCGAAGATGTTTAGTTCATATACACAAAGCTTGGTTTCGCCAGGGTTTTGATGAGCATGTTATTTAACATCTGCCATCCTTACATAGAAATCGCTAACATGATTATTGATCATCTTTTGAAAATGCATAATTCCGTCCTTGTAAAAGTACCCTAGGAACCAGTAGGCTGATAAAGAAAAGAAAAATATAACTAATTTGGCCGACGTCACACCAAAGTCCAAATCATGAACTCTCGGTCTCTCATTTCGATTCTGGCTGCGGCCTGGGTTGCCAGGACCCAGGCAGCGGGGGCCAGGACAAGTAGGGTCTGATCTGTCTGGTGTTGTTCATTGTGTGTGATAGTTCCAGGAGACACCAATGTAGCGGATCGGGATTCTTACTACTACACAGAACAATATTAAACACACTTTTGCAGGGTACTCTAGGTTGTATAATACTGATGTGCCACAACATACTGTATGTTACAAGGGTATGTTGTAAGGAAGGGAAGTACCATGTTCTGTGGCCTATAGTGAGTGACTGACAGTGTAGTGAGCTGCATGCATGTGTAAGTCTGTAGGTTATTATGGCTAATCATTTCTGGGAGTCAGCAGTCACTTGACAAACGGTGGTGGACTTAACTACTTACTAATCACTTTTGGGAGATAGCAATCACTTGACACCCGGTGGGGGATTAAACTACCTGAGGGAGTTTAACCCACTTGTCAGTCAGTTAGCCAAAATTAATCTGGAGTAGGTAGGAATGGGTAGTCGCACAGCAAACCTCAGCAAATCTGCAGGCGAACATATGGTGTACTGTACTGTAATGTATGTTAGCAATATCATTGGGCACGCTACTAACCATTTAATATTAACATAAAATTTTATTTCTCTTTGAATGGATTCAGTGACTGCCAACCAAGCAACCTCATCTAAGCCTTTCACTATTATGTTGTCTTCCTGTTATTAATTTTCGTTGTTCCCGTATCATTTCATTCAGTTTGGATGGACCGATTAGTTGACATGAGGTTGATGGAGCTTACGTTAAATATCAAAAGCTTTGATACCTATTTTAAGTTGGAAAATTCAGGGAAATATTTAGAATGAAACACACAATACGTTATCGGATTGATGACCCTGCTAAAAACCAACAATAACACACTTATGAGGAAGACCTAATACTAACAAGCTGAAAAGGATAATGTTCCTTCAGTCCGCTGACGTATTTTCATTATATTTTAATTTTAAGGAAGATCTGTGCCATAACAATATATTTGATCCTTTCAGTTGAAGAAAGTGTGCTTAGATGGTATGGGCATGTGGAGAAAATGGGTGTGAATATAATGATGGAAAAGTCGTATCTGAGCAAATTTGAAGGTGGGAGGAGGCGCTGTAAGCCTAAAAGAAGGTGGATAGACTTCATGAGTGTGTCAGACGGAGAGGTATAGGAACTAAAAGGACTAAGGAACTGACAAAAGATCGATCTGGCTGGATGAACTTTATGCGGAGAAGTGAATGACCAAGGTTTGGCACCCCTTTTAGTTTGACAATCGCCGAACTGACCCTGTCAGATACAGTAGGTGAGTGTGAAGCTACATGAGAAATGGTTTCGAGCCATCAGGTAGAGCCAGGATTTCAGGGTCTTGAACAGTGAGTGAATGTGCGTGTGACTCAATGGTCTGGGAAAACCTTGGTTAGTATTTCATTCTATCAAGTTTTCTCTGGATCTCTGGACCTTACCTTACCCACATTAGGATGGGAAAGGAAGTCTGAATGATGATAAGGAGCAGGACCAGGAGGTCCCTATTGCTTTCATGAGGTATATGTACCCTCTCCAGTGAAAATAAACACTCCCGAGTTCTGATAGTAAAAATATTAATAGCAATATGGAAGATGTTCATCAGATTGTCGATGATAAATATTACCAAAAATCATTAAAATTTCCCAAACGGTAGTACCCCGCGGGTCAAGAGGCAGGGTCCAAGGAGTCCGAACTCTCACGTTCTACATATATGGTATTCCAAATATTTTGTCCTACATTTGATATAATTGCTGATTGAAACATTGCAATCTGTATTTCAAATTTTCATACCATATGAGCTTGACACTGTAGAAGCGTCATAGTTTATGATTTGAAAATATACGTGTTAATAACTTGATACACACACACACACACACACACACACACACACACACACACACACACACACACACACACACACACACACACACAAAACATAGATAGGTAGATACGTAGGTAGGTAGGTAGGTAGGTAGGTAGAGAGAGAGAGAAAGAAAGAGAGAGAGAGAGATACTGGTGTAAATATATATTGTAAATGTACGTGTACTGTATATATACATGCATACGTACTGTACATATATACAGTGAACTTTATGTGTGGGATTTTAGTCACTCAAAGAAGAAAAAGTTTCAGAGACATCATTTAACGAATGCTGGATCCGTCCTAGAGGCAGCAGACATACTACTTTGATCCTTTAATTCATCTCATTTAAAAGCAATGGCCCATTAAATAGCAAACCAGGCCACCAGACTCCGCTAGGCTGAGAAAAGAGCCTCCTAACTTCCTCACTCGTAAAAGTAATAGGAACTCCCATTAACAATATTTCCCCATCAATGGACACAGATGTATGGACTTGAAAATACTCGTACATAGGTGGAACTGGATACTCTCTTGTGGCGGTAAGTTATCAGGAAAATGTAAGGGCCACAATTAATCACAGTCATATTGTATCGGATCTCTCTCTCTCTCTCTCTCTCTCCAGACACACACAAAAAGACAATTAAACAAAATCAAAGAGTATCAGACATTGAGAAAGAGGACCACAAACAAAGAGACATGGCAAGACATACTTTTCAGTGACAACTACAGCGGCACTCAGTGAAGCGCATCTCTCCGACAAGAGCAACGTAATTTCCAAACAACTCTTCATATCAGATTAGGTTTTCTCATCACTGATTTGGATTTCCATGCCATCTTTCATGGTAGAAACTCAAAAACAGAGGAAAGATCCCTAGTCCCTTCATCCCGTCTTCTTCAGTCGCACTTTTACTACACGCAGGGAATACGGTGACTGAATTCTTAACACAGCCTGGCCGAAAAGTGGTAGCACCACCCAATAATGAGGCCAGATTGTCCCCCTCCCCCTTCCCCGGGGGTTGAGGAATTAAGATATGGGCAAATGAATGTGTGTGGATGAGGACATTGGGAGTGTGTCGTCCTATCTCGGCTACCCCCCTTTCTTTGGGGGAAGCAGCCTAGGTATATAGATATACAGATTAAGGTTTCACAAAAATATTTTCCGGATCCAGAATCTGTAATACGATCAGGATCGATCCCAAAAGTTAATCGATTGTTCCCTGGGACATGGGCTATCTACCCACTAACTTTGATCCAAATCTCTCTTTTAGTTTTTGAGTAATCTTGCATATAGACAAACAAACTAACAAACGAACAAACAGGGGTGAAAACATACTCTCCTTGTCGGAGAGAACTACAGACATAGCTAAATAGGTGCTGATAAAGGAGGGTTCAGAGACAGACAGACAGAGCCAAGGAGGGCCGCACAACCTGACAGACGACGAAGACAAAGCCAAGGAGGGTCACGGACAAGCAGACAGATCCAGACAGGTAGATGAAGAGTGCAAAACAGGAGTAATAGAGCAAATATTATCATAACCAGGTATCAGACCCAAGAGGCAGACATTGACTCATAATGACATTTTTAGACATAAAGACAGCAAGAAACAGACAACCATAGCCAAAAAGTTCATACATAAGCAAGAAAATCCAAGAACATAAACAGGCAAGAATTGCAGACTCAACATATATAGCCACAGACAGAGAACCATAGGCAAACGGACAGAGAGATAATGATAGTGTCCATTAGTGACAGGCAGATAATATTGTCAGTGTTCGCACAATCTGAACTAAATACGAGCATAAGGAAAAGTCATTTAGAATATACTCTTCTCACTGACGCGATAAAGGCGACTAATTCATAAAACAACTAGTTCATTACTGTGTGGTACATTACAATCGACATGCTGTTTATACTGTAGGTCTCCCACTTCTGTACTTAGGTCCTTAGGTCCTCTTCCAGCTGAGCTAGAAATAAGACGTATTGTGATGCAGTTTACTGAATAGTGTCGGCCGGGGTAAAAGTTCTACAAAGAACAGCTCGTTTCATGAGGTATCTTTTACCTATTCCTCTCCTCACTGTCACTCATTGTTCAGTATATCTAGCATATGAGAAACAAAATGTTCAGAATCACACCAATTAAAATGACGTGTCTTTCCTAATTTTGCGTCAGAATTATATCCGATTCCGGCCTCATTGTGACGTAGACCTTACTTATTCCTTGTTTCTGAATCTAGTCTCACTCTTTATGTTAGGAACTCAAAGTCATGATGCTGATGACGATGATGATTAGAGTGATGGCAGTGCTTGTGCTGGCGAAAATGATGGCTAAAAAGGAACTAAAAGCTGATCCGAGTAATTTTTTGTTGAGTCCGTTATTACTTTAACGTACTCAGGCTCCTCACTCTTGACTGAAGACATTGAACATTACGTGGCGTTAGCTGGAATAAAATACTCGTCCTGCAGTTAACCTGACTGTGAGGGCGTTAATAGCTGCAGTTAACCCGAATATGAGTGGGTTAACCCTCCTCAGGTACACATGCAGTTTCGCTTACAAACTTAGGTAAACTTGGGTCTGTCAGACCCAGCTTTTTAAAAAATGCTGTTATGTCTCACGTGTTTCATGTAATGAATGCCTGAATATCCTACAGTGTATTAGGTCTTATCAGTTACAAAACTGTTCAAATCAGATTTGATTAACTTAATTCAACATATTTAAGAAAAAAGAATAAAATGCCAAACCAAAAAAAAAGTTTTTTTGGGGGTAGTTGCCATACACGAAACAAAGAACACTATGAGCCTAGCACTTGTGTCACAACTTGAGGGACGGAGGTCCTTCATTATGGGCATAGTGGATCCAACACAGCACAAGAACAACCTGAATACTCGGAGTGATAAATTCTCCCCCCTCCTCAGGTACACCTGGGTCTCACAGACCTAACATGCAATTCTGAGTGATATATTGGAAAAAACAGAGAGACATGAAAGTAACCTCCCCTACACAGTGCATGGGCACAAAAAGTTAGGAGGCTATTGAGAAGGACGAGGATCCCAGGCATCTATAAGTTACTGAACTATAGCATCGAAAATATCTCCCGGGTCTGTCAGACTCAGGTGTACCTGAGGAGGGTTAATGACACCAGTGTTACTGACGTTCTAAGACTACCCGGTACCATGATTTTGAATGGCTATTTTCCGAATAATGCTGTTGGGTGGAAGCTGGAATAATATAGCAACTGGAGCTCTGGCGACCAGGAAAGGGTTAATGCTACTAGTTTTAACACTCTGTAGCTCGTTCGATTGACTCTTAATTGAATAAAATTATCTTAACAGAGCAGAATACTACAACTGTTCCGACCTAGTGAGGATTAATCACATTCTTTACCTCCCTTAATTACCAATGACTGACGAAACTGTGACCAAGCAGGTGCATTCTATTGCCCTATCACTAAGCTATTGTCTTTCTGTAGTTTATTTTTGCTGCTACAAAACTATTTTACTTTTGTTTAGGAGGAAAACCTAGCAGGGAAGAAATTATTGAACGCTACATCTACTCGCCGAAAAGTCTACTCCAAGGTGATAAACTTGTCGGGAAGGAGCAAGCTTTAACTAGAAATACGTTCATCTCAAAGAACACCCTAATAAATGCACCAGTATTTTAATCACAGGGATATGGAATACATACCAAACACATAATTAACTAGAAAGCATTCAGAGAACGTATACCTCCGCCAATGCCATTGCCTTTAAACTATATCCAGATCCGCCTCCAAATATAATTAATTCTTTCTTGGCCCGTGGCTCACATTTCCACAAAATTTCACTGGAATCCATTGAGAGCTTTTGGAGATACTGTGCGGGATACTCCGGATCCGGATCCGGATCCTCCCCAAAATTTAATAATTTCTTCCTTGGCCCATGGCCCACCCTTCCACAAAGTTTCATCAAAATCCGTTCATAACTTTTTGAATAAAGTCGCTAACAGACAGACAAGCAGACAAACAAATAAACAAACCAACGCCGACAAAAACATAACCTCCTTGTCTGAGGTAAAAATATTAATTACTCTTTGAGGGAGATATATAGTTTCATTTTATTCGAGCTACTGGAAAAATATTTTTTCAGCTAAACACAGTCCTCTCAGTCTAATAGGGTACATCTAACCTTTCTAGCAAGAAAAATTGCTGCAGAGTACAAGCACCTCATAACACCATGGATGAAAGGAAAATACGTCATCAGACTGACTTTGACAAATTCCGGCAAAAAATATTTTCAACACAGGAATGCACCTCGGTGGACCCAGAGGAAAGGTCCAAAGAGTTCGGATCCCCGTCCCTAGCTTTTTCTATGTGGCATCTTTTTTCTCGTGCCACATCCAGTACGGAGTTACTTGATGAAAATCGTCAGAAGTTGTACAAAATTGTCTGTGGCATTGGCTTGACCCTGTTGAAATGTTGTCAGTTATGGCTGGAAAATATACTTTTTAGTACACACACACACACACACACACACACACACACACACACACACACACACACACACACACACACACACACACACACAGAGGCGTGCGCCCGTACGTATGTATGTGAGTCTCTCTCTCTCTCTCTCTCTCTCTCTCTCTCTCTCTCTCTCTCACTTAACCGAGCACAGATAGACCCAAATAAATTCTAATACTGTGGCAGACATAAGGACCAGAGCGTGAACACACTTTGATGTAAAAGTTCAAGTAACAGTCGTCGACACACTGTAACTAAAGAGTCACTGACAATCAAAGGTCTAGAGACCCCCTGATCCAAAGCGGGCTGAGCACAAGCTAACATCCTGCAAGGACTGATCAAAACAAAGAGAGTCGCAGTTAAACAGACAGATCCAGACACAGAGAAAGAAAATGCTAAAAGGATTCAATCTGAGAATATCAGACAGTAATAGGGCGGCACATGCAAGTAAACAGGCTAAAGAAATAGTCAGAAAATGCCACACAGTTAGGACTTTAAACGCAACAAGAGAGAGAGAGAGAGAGAGAGAGAACAGACAGACAGCTTAAGAGTGTCAGAGACAACCATTCCCATTCTAAACGATAGACGTGCAAGAGCTAAAAAGACATAGCCATCAAGCCCACAGACAGATAGCCACTGATAGAAAGACAGAAAAATGTTGACACTACGCAAATCCTGAAACAAATCAGTGAATTAGAAAACACTCGTTACAATATATTCTTTCCCTAGATTTGAGAAGGACTTTGATTCAGTGATGAGTAGGTGAGTGTGTAGCTCCTTTCGCTGGATATGCTGTTCATACCCCTCACAGTTCTGCACCTACCGCCTAACCACACTGAGGTCTGAATCAGACATTTGTTCACACTCCAAGTGGCTTGGCGATTCCACACCACTTAATTTTTTATTCTGCGCGCTATATTTTAATATTTTCTCGTATTTATGGATGCATAGTGTGCTTATAATTAACTATATAAAGAGCAAACAAGGGTGTTAAGGAATAACATGCCAAACAAATCCTTAAAGAAGACGTCTTCGAGGTCTCATATAGCACACAGAACACATATCATGTACTGAGGCAAAGTGTACAATCATGCAGGAAGGGGTAAACGTTGGAGGAAGAACACTTCGCTTCTTAACCCGCCGCGTCCCGGCAGATTTTTCGCCACTGACCTCCCCCCAATCCCGGCAGATTTTTTTTGTCTTTTTTGGCTTAAACCTCTGCTTTTTATAAGAAATATCGAAAATTCAGAGAGAAAGAGCTCAGCTGAGTTTGGAAATATGGTAGAAGTAAGAGTACCTTTACCTTGTTGGTGTGTTCTCTCAGGCTAGGTTTGAGAGAAAACGTTTTCTATGGGAGGGGTAGCTATTCCAAACCATTCAAAACTGGTTAGATATTTATTTATTTGGTACGAATTTATATGTAGTACAAGAGTATACTGGTTTTCAGACAATAATATAGGTGATATAAGTGTTGTTCATTCACCAAAAACATCAACATATGGCATCTTCTTTTACGACGTTACTGTCTCATCACTTCTGCTTGTTTCTTCCTCTGGCTTCATTCTTCCTTTGTCCTCCACCTCAAGAATCACTTTCGCGTTGAATTTCGTCATTGGAGAGACCGTGGTGAGACATGTCTTTACTGGCCTGGTCACTGCTAACAGGTAAGTTGCTGAGAAAATGGCGTGCGGGAGGGAGGGGTGGTCAGGTGAGGCCAGGCATTATCCCTGCTTGGCGTTGGATAGAGGAAGGTCTCCCACATATGCCTACCAAAAATCACTCAAGAAACTTGAAAAATGTGCAAATGATGGACCTAGCAATTGCATAACGTATGGATACATCGTCGGGTGTCACCGTGACAAAATGTGGTGATGTATCCATACGTCATTGGGACGCAGCAGGTTAAGGTCAAGTTTTAGGCATTCACTTTCTCATTCTCACTCACATTATGTTTGGCACTGAGACTCTGAGTGCTCAGAACGTGGCACAATAAGGCAGTTTTCTAACTTCCTGGCACATCTACTCCCACTGGACAACTTTACGTAGAAATACATCAGATTCTGGCTTCTTTGTGATGAGGTTCTTGCATTTTTCTCATACTCCCAACCATCTTCAGATGAGAATTAAAGTCATGATGAGGGTGAGGATGATAAATAGGAAGCATACATCCAGTAGTTAACCCCTTGAAAATTGTGATGTACTTTTTATTTTCAATTTGCAGATGATGTTCTTAAAAGATTTTATTCAGCTTTTGTACTGAGAGAGTTGATTAAGGATTATCTAATTCTTTGAGCTAGAAAAGCCTCTCCTAAGTTTAATAAAATTGTCTAGTAGTGAGAGAAAAATGAAAGAAATGTCATCACATTGAAGGGGTTAGGCACATGACTTTAACACTCAGGATCGTGTGTCTTATTCTCGGTTGAATAAATTTATATGGCATTACATGAAATGCTGTCAATGGGCGCCCATACTTGAAAAATGGAACGTGCACGAGCAAGCAAGTTTGCTGATTTTATGATACCAAAAGAAAAGTTTGCCCTCACACTTGCATAATACGAATGCATGATTTGTCATGACCCAACTTATATTAGAATGTGAGTACTGTCAGCTGGACGGCTTTGGATTTCTATGCCAAAGTATGGCGGGTCACAAGTATAACTCAGTTTCTGTGCTTAATTATAAATTTTTTTTCCATGACTCTTTTCAGCACTTTGCTGAGGAATTTTGAGAAAACCCACTCAACCCACCGCATGGCGGCTATTTTTAGCCCCATGGGTCAACCCAGTGCCGGCCATTTTTCGACCTTTTTTTTTTTGCTATAATAGATTTCGATGTGGAAACAACGAATTTCGCCATTAAAATGCTCACTGAGGCTCAGAAATGAGTTTTATTGAGTCCTGCATGCTCGTGTACAGGTATAGCCGCTCTCTCAAGCTAACCATGTACTCAAGAGAAAGCCGTTTTCTGTGTAAGGTATACTCAGGTATTTATGCTGGGAAGGTATAGCAATGTTCAGTACACTTTTCTGATTACTTATTACTTCAGCATCTGTCACAATTTGCGTGTCTTTCTCACTGTGAATACATTATCTTACACTTACTTGAAGATAGGTACAACCTGACTTCATTATGTACAGTCCTGGCACTTACAAGATTGAATTTACAACTTGGCTTCACTATATAGTCCTTACACTTACAAGAAAATATTTACAACTTACACATACATGAAAATATTTACAAAATGCCTTCACTACGTACAGCACTGGGTGAGGCACACATGCAGAGTGAGGCAGAGCGAGCGTGTGGGGGGGAGTAAGTGAGTGTATGGCCTTGACAGCCTGGGGGATGGAAGAGGAATAGTTACCTTACATGCATGCCAATTTTTACCTGCGAATCTTGAAAAATGCGGTCACAGTGAAGTTGTTTATTTTAAACTGTTATAAAACGACACTGGCACTGGCCGTGGAATTATGTCAGACCGTTTTAAAATGGCACTGGCATGCAGCGGGTTAAATAACACCTGCTACGTATGCATAAGCTTTCCAATGATGTGCAGTATGTAGGTGTATTGTAGCTTTGATAATTTCTGCATAACCCACATTTGGTTCACAGTTTTACGATTAATAGCATACTGTATTTCATCAGTATTGTTGAGAATTTTGAGGAAAGCTAGTTATGCAATGACCAGTACTTTTCCATAAGGTTTCTTCCATGTGCTCAAGACCATTATCGCTGTAATAGTTTTGAGGGTAAGAGTTTCAGTGACAAATAAGATGCTTTTTGGCTACGTTCAGCAAAATCGTGGAAAATTTTAAGAAACGTCGCCTAGATAAAACAATGCTTTTTCATGAGCTTTCCAAGATGCGTAGATCCAATTTAGAACTAATAGGCCCCCTAGTACAAAAGTATTGCTTAAGAATGGTGTGCCATTTAGCGCATTATAGCTTTTTGAACAATGAGGTGGTGAATTTTCAAATCACTCATGTAACACACATTACATTCTCATAAGCTTTTCAGTTCTATCCGTAGAATTGTTATTGCTTTAACGGTGTTCTTTTTAACCTAGTTTTGTTGCTGTTTGGTACTTATCTTTTTTTTTTTTTCCTGGAGTACCGTGGAGGACTGTGATAAAATCAGTTAACTCATTTTCTTTTTGTAAGCTTGCTTTGTGCATAGATCCGCTGCATTTTGGATTATCTCCAAAATAGCAAAGTGTCTTGAAGTTTGATGCTCTGTTCGGTGATTACTTTTTTCTGTAATCTGATGACAAATTTTGAAAAGTCATTTCATAAACACAACAATAGGGTGGCAAAACATGACAAAAATCACTCAGATAAAACTTATATATTACATTTCGAGGGCTTTCTATCCATTTGCTTAAATCCAATTTAATTATGTTGATCTAAACAATAATAGTTCCAGAGCTGTGCGTGGTACAGAGGAAATTAGGCTTGTTTAAAAAAAAAGTGTCTCGCTTTACCCACTGAATCATTTACATCCTTTCCCTCCTCTAAAACAGAACTAATGACGAAACTGTGTCCAAGCTAACAGTCTCAAAAAACCCTTTCATTAAAATGCTGCCTATCTGCAAGTTGTTTTTTGCTGCTACCAGGTTATTGTATTCAGTCTGAGGCCGCCAAAAGAGAAGTTCATCACTGTAGCAGATCCAATACGAAAAGCCCATTCAGAGTTGATCATTCTCATCCGTATGTACTAAGTAAATTCATACATCATCATCAGACTGGAGATCCATCTGAAACCATGAATATGTAAAACTTAGGGATGAGCAAGGCTTGACAATAGCATGATGAAAGAGGTAATATGCTCCGTCAATCGCAAAATATTTTTTATTTTTGCTCTGCCTATCATCAAGCTGTGTTATTCAGCTTAGGATAGTCTTCTGTCATTGATGGGGCATATCTAAATCCAGTGGAAAGAATCGTAATGCATTCTTCAAAAATTTATAGCAATCAAATTAAATTACCGTACGTCACCAGCATGGCCATAAAAAATTCCGTCTTAAAGTATTATCAATATCAGAAACAGGAATCCGCTGTGACAGACCCAGAGGGAGGGTTCACTGAGTCCGTACCCCCTTCCACTGTTTTTTGTACGTGGTTCCTGATGCGGCAGACACAGTAATTACAGCCTTTTAACTCGTTTGATTAAGGAGGAATGACCAATTAAGTAACAAACCAGGCCACCAGACTCCTCCAAACTGAGACCAATCCCTCCTAACTTCCCCACTCGTAACGCTAATGGGAATTCCTCTCGACATTATTACCCTACAAATGGGCACGGGTGTATGACCCTTGGAAATACGGGGGCAGAACTGAATGCTATCTTCGGACGCAAAATTATCAGGAGTGTTTACCAGCCTTAGTTAAGCACATACATACTCTCTCTCTCTCTCTCTCTCTCTCTCTCTCTCTCTCTCTCTCTCTCTCTCTCTCTCTCTCTCTCTCATGAATGAATGAATGAATGAATGATAATACTGCTTAATAGAGGTCCGGCCTGGACTTGGCGCCAATGAACATGTACTAAGGTACTGGGATGACGGAGAGGCTTGGGGACATGTGTGTTCCAACCGACGTGCAGTTGGTGGTCCCATATGATGTGTTTAGGTGGTGACAGAAAATGTCCCTGGCAGATTGGCTCCATTAACATTTCCCGTTCTTGAAGGTTTTGAGACGGCGGAACTTTAAATGCACAGACCTTCTTTGGACGCCCTGGGGCGTCATAACACTGGGGCTGACAGCTAGCCAGAAATGAGAAGGAGGTGGTAAGTTGGAGAGGGGATGGAGAAGGAAGGTTTTATGCAAATGAGGGAAGGAAATATTGGGCGACATAGTGAACCATGTCTTCTATCGTGTTGTAGGGTTAATCCTTTTGGAAGGTCATCCACCTGAAGACAGTCATGCTTCTGCGGTGCCTTCTGGAGCGCTGACACCACAGAGAGAGAACACAGTGGAAGCATCCACTCAGGCAGCAGGAAGACCAACCACAGAGGGTGTACAGGCACTCCATGTAGCAGCTTTGGCAGGAGCATCAATTGCTGTTTTCAATTTTAGGCAACCTGAATCCATGCACTTGGGAAACTTATCAGGCTAAGGGATCAGTCATTACAGACGAACTCCCAGCAAGTAGTACTTATTAATGCTAGGTCAACAAGAAGTGAGCTTAGCGAGGCTAGAACTTTAACAGCAACTGAGAGGACGGATAAAACAGCAATTGCAGAGCTATGGATTCATGATGCCCAGAGGGACTTCATTGGAGAATACCAAGTCCCTGCCGTTATATTATTTCATAGGGACTGATCCAATCAGAAGGGACGAGGAGTAGCACTGCATGCTCGGATCATATGATTACGAAGTCAGATCAGAGCAGGAGTTATTAGATGTGGCCCTCACTGTGAGAAAAGTATATACAGATTTATTTTTGTCTACCGTCCACTACACCAGCTCTTCGATGATGATGTTAGATTGCAGAATAAGGTTAATGAGCTAAGAGTAGAAAAAGCTATAGTCATACCAGAAGACTTCAGTTTTCACATTAACTGGGCAAATAAAACAGGAGAGGCAGAAGCGAGGGGGCTTATCAGCTTTTCTCATGTCATGTCTTGTGTTCTCCACTGAGGATGACCTTATTTCCAGCTTCAGTGTAGATGAACCACTGGAAGGAAGTGATCCTAATCTAATTAGATTCTCGTTGTTTGTACCTAAGGTTTAAGTCAAGGCCCTGCAGCATAGTGGACCTGATTTAAGGAGACCAGAATTCAATGGCCTTAGAGGGGTTGTGTGTGTAGTGCATCTGGAAATGGGGCATGTGAATAATTTATAGTGCTCATTCAGACACTGTTTTATGTCACTGCAGACAGTGTTTATGCCTTTAAACCAACTGAGATCACCACTGCCTCAGCACAAGTGGTTCACAAAGGAGACAGCGACAACAGTTAGGAAGAGGAAAGCAGCATTCTGCAAATTCAGTGACACTGTTAGTCTAGCAACGCAAAATTATTACGTACACCTGTGTTGGAATGTCAAGTCACTTCTAGACTGTGCTATATACAATGAGAAACTCTGGATAGAATCCTTATGTAAGTAGAATCCCAAGGACCTCTTTGGATACATGAACAGCAAAAAAAAACAATTAGGAACAAAATTACAGTATACCATTGTTGATGTAAACAGGATTTTGCGACACCTCTGATTAGGAAATTACAGGCATTTTGAATTCCCACTTTTCATAAGCATTCTCTAGACAGACAGGTGACGTCTCGGGAAAGGCATTGCTCAAGAGGGAATAACCTCAGAGTATATGTGGTTAACCGAAGCAGAAGTGTCTTAAAGGCTAAGCAGTTTAAAACTCAACATATCTCCAAGTCCTAACGAGTCTCTTCCAATTCTTTTGCTAGAGGTGGATGACCAGGTGGCTTCTCACCTGGTTACCGTTTTTATTCTCACCGACAAGGAGAGTATATCTGCACCCCAGGTTGTTTGTTTATACGTCTGTTAGCAGGATTACTCAAAATTTAAAAGAGAGATTTGGACCAAATTTGGTGGGTAGATAGCCTATGTCCCAGGGACCAATCGATTAACTTTTGGGACCGATCCGGTTCGTATTACAGATTCTGGATCCGGAAAATATTTTTTGTAAAACCTTAATCATTGATGAGAAAACCTAACCCATTATGAAGAGTGATTTGGAAATTACGTTGTCCTTGTCAGAGAGATGTGCTCCACTGAGTGCCCCTTTAGTTAAACCTGGAGAAGTTCCACTGGACTGGAAGGAAAGATATGTGGCCCCAATTCTTATAAAAGGAGACCATTTTGCAGGAAATTACCTCCTAATTAGCATTACATGTCTGGTAGGAAAGATATTGGAAGACCTAGATGCAGATAATATAATATATCATCTAGAATCAAATACGGCATTTTATGAATAGCAACATAGCTATAGGCAGCATCATTCATGTTTGACCAGTTTGACTGAATTCTTCCACTGCAGGCTCTTTGGATGTGAAAAGTATTGGCCAGTCGACATTCTTTATCTGGCTTGCAGAAGGCATTCGACAAAGTGCATCTTAGTCGATGGCAAAAACCCATGCAATGGGAATTCTGAGGGAATTAGCTACATGGACAGAACATTGGCTGATTGACCAGAGCGAAAGACATAGTCAGCGAGATCTCTCACGGTATCAGATACAAGCGAAGTTCCCAAGACTCAGGTCTAAGACAAATATTATTTAACAATTACATTAATTATGTAGATACTGGCGTCGTCAGGAGAACTACAAAATCTACGGATGACACAGAGTTATAAAGCAATGCTTCATCATCAGAGAAGATAGCAAATCTATGAAGGGACCTGGTTAAACAGGTAAGTGGTGTGAAAAGTGGCAAATGTCATTCAACTTGGAAAAGTGCAAGGTGTTGCACATCGGCCATGCAAATCTAAATGCCAACTAGTCCTTCTTAGGTAGTTTGAGTTCAGCAGTACTGACATGGAGAAACAGTTAGATGTTCTAATCAGCAGCAGTCTTAAATTCGCCAAACAAAAGTAAGAGATGAGAAAGCACACAGAATTATAGCTTATATAAATAGGCAGTTTAGGTACAGAAAAAAAAAAATAGTACCCTGTCTGTACATTTCACTTCTATTGCCCCATCTAGAATGAGAAGCGCAGTTCTGGATGCTGACCTTGAAGTAAGATATTGCGAGATTTGAGATGATCCATGTGGGTGCTACTAAACTGATTCATTCTAAAACATACATGGGATACTTGAGATGGCTGCAAGCATTGAGCCTCTTTTTGTCAGAACAAGGCATTTGTGCAGATAGCAAGCTGAGGTTTTCAAAATCCTTCTTGGATCTGAAAATATTGACTTCCAGTACATACTTAGTTTAAACAGCAACTCGGCGAGGAATCACGGATGGATGGTTGACTTGAAGAACTGTGAGAGTGATATATCAGGGAATTTCATCATGTATAAGATTTGCAGTATCTTCAATCGCTTACTAGAACAGGTATTTGACAGTTCTTCGGCAGTGCATTTCTAAGCTAGCTCAGACAACATTTTTCCAGGTTTAGCGTTCTGTTAGAGAGAATGTGTCCTCCTTTCATGTAAAATTTTCTAGCCTTGTCATTTTCCTCCGGTACATTTCGTTTTTGTTGTCCTTTCGTTGGGTGGGTCTAGCCCTCATCTTGACTGTACTTTTCTCGCAGTAGTGAGTGGAGCGTGTATGATAACTTTATTTATGGAACTCTGACGGTCGTAAGACGTCTTGAGTTACTATTTGTCCTCATAACTCTCTCTCTCTCTCTCTCTCTGCTGTGAACTGCTGAACTAATATGCTCTCTCCAATCCATCCCTCTCTGTTTTTGACCCCTTCTCCCTGTTTACTTTCCTCGTTTCCTCACAATCCTTTGCCACGCTTTCGCCTCTCACACACTTCATTCCCATTCCCCTCTCTTCCTCTCTAGCTTTTACTCCAATTGTCTTTTCTCTCTCAGCTTTCTGCCGCCTCTTTTCCTCCCCTTCTCGTCCTTCATGGATTCATTATCTTTCTCTTTCCCTTCCCTTCTCTATCTGCTACAACTCTCTCCCTTCCCTCCTCCTCCACTCTCCGCTTGCACACTCTTCCCTATTTTCTTCCTCTCTTCAATTATGCCTCTCTCTCTCTCTCTCTCTCTCTCTCTCTCTCTCTCTCTCTCTCTCTCTCTCTCTCTCTCTCAATACATCTCTGTCATTACTGTCTTCTTTCTTCCCTATCTCTTTTCCTTTCTTTCCCCCTATCATCTATTTTCTCTCCCCCATGTATCCTTTCCCTTCACACAACCTCTCTCTCTCTCTCTCTCTCTCTCTCTCTCTCTCTCTCTCTCTCTCTACCTTTGCCTCCCCTTCCTATATCCCATTCCCCCTCTCCTTCATTTCTGTCATCTCTCTCTCACTCATATTTTCTCCCTCAGACATTCCCATCCTTTTTATTTCTTACCGCTCTCACTTCACTCACTTTCCGTATATCCCTCTCCATATCTCTTGTAATCCTTGTGTCACAAAACTTCTCTCTCTCTCTCTCTCTCTCTCTCTCTCTCTCTCTCTCACACACACACACACACACACACACACACACACACACACACACACACACACACACACACACACACACACACACAACATGGCCTCATGTGTGGCTCGCACGTATTCTGGTGTTAGAATGTATAATGAGGCTATTAAGCTGATAAGGGCAATGGTTACATTCATCAAAGGTGACTTCAATTGTCACGTTAACTGGACATACAAAGCAGGAGACGCAAAATATACAGGTTTTTCAGGTTTGCTGATGAACTTTTCTTGACCCAGTGGGTTACCGAGCCCTTAAAGTAAATGAATTTGTTAACTTTTGTGTTAAGCACCAAAGATGACCTTGTTTCCTGCTTGGCAGTTGACAAACCTTTGAAGGGAAGTGGCCTTTATCTAATTAGATTCTCATTGCTTGTGCCTCAGACTTTAATCAAAGCTAAACAGCGCAGTAAACCAAACTTGAGGACAGACTTCAATCGCCTTTGAGAGAGAGAGAGAGAGAGAGAGAGAGAGAGAGGGAGGGAGAGAGAGTTTTGACACTAGGATTGCAAGAGCTACGGAGAGGGATGTACGGAAAGTGAGTGAACTGAGACTGGTAGAAAATAAACAGGTCGAGCTCTTCAAGACAGTCAGATCACCATTTTCTAAGTCCGTATGATTCACATTGGAAACAGCGAAAACTTATAGAAAAAGAAATACATCATACCACAAATTAAAAATAGCTGGTAACCTAAAGGTAAAAACCAACTATAGGTGGATACATCCACCTGTACAACAGACTGATGTCTCGTAGGCAAGGTTGAGCTCAGTGAGAAATTTCTGTTATCCTCCTTACCTGAGGAGGGCACCCAAGAGTTTTTTGGTTATGTGAACAACACAAATCCGTTACGACCAAAATTTGGCCATTGCTTAATGCAAACAGGGTTTGGTGAAACTCTGATCAAGATATAGCAAACATTCTTAATTTCCATTTCTCAGAAATGTTCATTGGAGAAATGGTAGGTAACACCCCTGACACAACATTATTCATGACAGTGTGTCTTTAGATCATGCCTGGAGTACCGATGCAGAAGTGTCCAAATGCCAAGGCAAATTAAAAACCAAAAAATACTACGGTTTCGACGTATTTCTTCCAGGAATGGTCACTCCTCACCAGGCTACTACTTTTAACTAGCAAACAAGAATTTTCTTCTAAAATACCAAGAAGTAGGAATGGCAAAAGTGCACAGATAAGGGATGAAAAAACACAGAAACAAGAGAGCATTTAGGATGGGAAGACATTTGGAGATCTATGCCCATTACTACATTCCACCAGCTACAAGTTTGTGGCTAAGGTGTGGAATGTAGTAATGGATATTGGTCTCCAAATCTCCTCCCATCCTGAATGCTCTCTCGTTTTCTTCTTCTTTTTTTAACAATAATTTTAGAAGAAAACTTTTGTTTTCTGGTTTATGATCTTTTTGTGGAAGTATAATTATGTAAAAAGCAAGAGTTAGATTTGGATTGTTACATGCATAGCAAACTAAAATAATAAAACGAGGGTGCCTTCCCGTGAAAACAAGTGTTTTGGTACGTTCTTTTACTGTAGGGGAGCTGTAGGTAACCAATATTGCGCCAAATAGCCTACTTACGGGTGACCGCGATGCTTTTCTAAACATAAGAAACATCTACTGTACACTTGACAAGCAGCATTTTGATTTATAATACGTTAGCGTACGCCATTTTGTTTGGAGTTATGACTGATGAAGAAGAAAGAAAGAAAGAAAGAAAGAGACAAAGAAAGGATGAAAGAAAGAACAAACTCTATATTTTTGCTGTTCGGTTTTGCAACTCCTACGAAGGTTAGCAAGACTTTGCGAGTACTTTTACTTTGATGGCAAAGGTCTTTTAGTTCATAAGCTCAGAACTAAGCTTTGCGGCCGTTTTCCCGCAAAAGCTCCTATATCCTATAAGAGAGACGCCACTCTGAACCTGCGCCATTCCTACTGACGGAGTGCTACCGCACTCTGTAATATATCGCTGGCATCTGGAGAAGTTTCATCAGACTGAAAAGAAACAAATGTGACACTCGTTATTTTTTAAAAGGAGCTCGCCAGTGACAAGGAAATTACCGTCCAATTAGCCTTACATCTGTGGTAAGAAAGGTACTAGAAGGCATTGCTGTAGAGATAACTGTTGGACATCTAAATTCAAATAAGCTACTGTTTCACCTGCAACATGACTTTAGGGAGCATCTTTGCTGTCTGATCAATTTGACTGAGTTTTTCCACTTCATGCTCTGTGAATATGACCAAAGCTGGGCAACCAACTTTCTATACCGTACAGTATTTGGACTTAGAGACGGTTTTCGATACAGTACCCCATAGTAGACTTGACGGCAAAAACTCATGACTGTGAATTTGAGTAGAAGTAACTGCATGAATTAAAATTTGGCAGACTAACCTGTGCCAGAGAGTGGTGTCCAGTGGGGAAGCGTCTGCCTGGACGTTACAAGTGGAGTTTCCCAGGGCTCCTTTCTAGCACAAACATTATTTACCATACAAGTCAGTGATATACATGTGGGCATCGTCAGCATGTTACAAAGTTAACAGATGACACAAAGCTAAAAGATGATGTCTCATTATTCGAAAAGATATACGAGCTATATAAGGACTTGGTTAATTTGGGGAGTAGTCTAAACAGTGGCAAATGCCATTCAGTCTTTACAGTTGCAAGGTGGTTTATATCAGGCATGCATTTCCAAGAATCAACTACCCCTTAGGAAGTGAGATCAGCAGTGATGACGTGGAAAGAGACATACAATAGTTGTATTAATCAGCAGTGAATTGAAGTTCTATAACCAGTTGCTTGAAGTAGAGAAGAAAGCATCGAAGCTTCTAGGTTACATAAAGAAGCACTTAAAGCACAGAAACAAGTAAAAAAATACTCTCTTGTAGAATTCTCCTCAAAACCCACTTCTGGAAAATGAAGTACTTGTACAGTTCTGGTGTCCAGCCCAGAAGAAGGATAGTGCAAGGCTTGAGAAAGTCCAGGCATATACTACTGAACTGATTCCTTCCATCAAGCACATTGGATACCAGGGTGGCTGTAGGCAATGGGTCATCCTTTCGTTAGAGATTATAGCAAAATGAGGTATTTAGTATCCTTTATGGATCTGAAACCACTACCAGCACAGACTTAATTTATATAGCAACTCATCAAGAATTCATGTACTAAAACTTGACTTGATGCGTTACTACCATGATACATTGGGCAGGCTCTTCACATATTTGATCTGAAGTGCCTGGAATCGGATATCAGCACCGGCAGTCGACAGGTCCTCGATAGAGCTATTCAGGGCTAGGTTAGACATAGCTTTATTAGGTCTAATTCAGTAGCAGACTGAATGTTTCGTCCTTTCCGATAAAATTTTCTATGTCGATCTTTTTCCTCTGGGTTAAGTGTGTTTCCTTCTCTGTGCCCGCTCTGTGTGTGGGAGAGGAGATGGGGAAAGCCCTCGTCGTTAGCAGACTTCTCTTCCAGTAACAGAGCGGCAACTTGTACCTAGCACCTTCGTTTATGGTGTATTTTCTATATGGACCGTAAGACTTTTTTTTGTATAACTTGCCCTTGTAACTCTCTCTCTCTCTCTCTCTCTCTCTCTCTCGTCGCTGCTGTGACTTGCTGTAGTACTTTGCTCTCCCCTCTCCGTCTCCCCCTGTTACTGACCCCTTCTCCCTCTTGACTTTCCCCTATTCATGAAAGTCCCTTGCCTCACTTTCTCCCCTCTCACTCACCCGTCCCTTTCCCTTCTCTTCCTTTGTAGCATTTGCTCCAACTGTCTCTGCATTCTTATCTTGCTCCCGTCCTTCCCCTCTTACCTTTCTATGTACACTTTCGCTATCTTTCTCCTCATCCCTCCCCTCCCTCCACTGTCTGCTACAACCCTTTCCCCTCCTTCCTTCCTTCCTTCCTCCCCTACTTTCCTCTTGCAGACTCTCCCACCTCTCATTTTTTCTCTTCCATTTTGTCATTCCTACAACTTTTCCTCCCACCTATTCTCTCTCTCTCTCTCTCTCTCTCTCTCTCTCTCTCTCTCTCTCTCTCTCTCTCTCTCTCTCACTTTGACAACCAAACAGTCAAACAGAATGCCAAATAATCAGAATCAGTAAGTGCCACATGCGCAGATACAAACATACATAAAAATCTGTGCATTTACAGTGACAGTCACAGAGAGAGCCAGACAGCCACTGACAATGGAAGGTCCAGAGTTAAAGAGGGCCACACCTTAAGTGACACAGGAGAATTACAAACAAAACAAGTGGTGCCAGGCAAAACAAACCTCGCCCAACAGCATTTATTGTTTACCTTTTTCAAGTTATAAATCCGTGATCTTGCGTTTGGCCTTTCATGATCACAGAAGGTCAAAGATCATGGTGCCAAATGAAAGCCACCATGAGATTTCCTATGACTTCCTGTATCTTTGTAATAGTAGATAAATCCTCAACCAGTTTCGAGTTATAGCCCTGTGAATATCCGCGACCTTGAACTTTACCTCTCAAGGTCACTTAAGGTCAAAAGGACATGGTACCAATTAAAAATCAATATGGGATTTCCTATATGATGATAGTAAATATCTATCTTCAGCCTGGTTTGAATTGTAGCCTCCTGAATATCCGGGACTCTGAGCTTGGCCTTTCAAGATCACTTAAGGTCAAAGGTCATGGTTCCAGTTGAAAGCCCATATGGGACTTCTTATATGTTGATAATAGTAAATATCTATCTGCAACCAGTTTCAAGTTATAGGCCCCTAATTATCCGTGACCTTGAGTTTGATCTTTCAGTTCACTCAGGGTCAGAGGTCTTGGTGCTAAATGAAAGCCCATGTGAGAGTTCCTGTATGTTGATTATAGTAAATATCTCTATCTTCAACCGGTCTCAAGTTATAGCCCTCTGAAAATCCATGACCTTGATTATGACCTTTCACGGTCACTCGATTGCCTCCAAAATATAATATTTTTTTTTTTTCGGGGGGGAGGGACAGTGCCCACATATTCTAAAGGTGTCTTGTAATTTCATTCAGCCGTTTTTCTGTAATGTTTGCTAACAAAGAAATAAAGAAACTCGCCCCAAAACAATATCTCGCCGGACTTCGTCCGGGCGAGGTAATCAAAGAAAGTCCCAGCCAAACAGAGAGATCCAGACACAGAGAAAAGGGTGCAGAAGAGATGTAAATAGAGAGAAATATACAGGCAGACCAAGACAAAGAGTGCCTTAAACAGGCAAAAAAATTAAAAATGTCAGACTGACACAGTGACGCAGACAGACACACAGGTAGCAAAAATAGGCTCTGACAAGAAGCTTATACACGAACAAAAGAAACCATGAATCTTGGGCAGAAGCTAATGACACAGCTGGCAGCACCACTGAAGTAATTTCATAGACAGACAGTCAAAGAAATGTTGACAGTGCCCACTGTGTAAAAAGACAGAAATAGGTTGACATTGTCCGCAATTTTTGATACTAGGCTTTGATGGAGGGAGGCAATCAGTTATAATATACTCGTTTCCTTCATTCGAATACATGTGTAATCCATGAAAAAATAATAATGTGCTTATCATTTTATGGTCCATTTCACTGGTCATGCTGTTAATAATTTTCCCACTTCTGTATTTAAGCATCCCTATAATGAGATTGAGATAAAATATATTCTGACGCAATTTGTTCATCGAATCAGCCGGGGTAATAGTTGAAAAAAGAGCACTCCGTTTCTCGAGGCTGTCTTTTATGTATATATTCCTTTTCTTTCTATCACTTACTGTGTAGTATGTCTAGCAATGAAAAACAGAATGCCCAGAACGTGTCCCAGTGAAACGGCATGTTCTTCTTCAACCATTTATACACACCTAAATTAATCGGACAGTTGCATCAGACTATATGCAGTCCATGGGACCTTAAGGAGAAGGCCGTATTCTTTCCTTGTCTCTGGATCACATCTCAATCTATCTTAATGTAAAAAGGTGATGATGATGATGATGATGATGATGATGGCTCAAAAGGATCTATTGGCAGATCCCGAAGATTTAGTGCGTGGTTAATTGATTACTTTAAGCTCTCTCAGGCTCCTATGGCTCACTCTCGGCTGAACAACATGGGCTGGCTTTAGCTGGAATATAACACTACAGTTAATGCGACCATGAGCGGGGTTTTGGCACCAGTTTTAACACTGTAAGGTTACATTGATAAACTCTTAGCTGGATAAAGCAGTGTGACAAAATCTTTATATCTATATACCTAGGCTGCTTCTCTCAAGGAAAGGGAGGTAGCCGATACAGGACGACACACTCCCCATTTACTCATTCACTCAAACACATTCATTCACATAGCCCCAAGGGGAGAAGGGACAGATCCTTCACCACACCACACTGCACGAGGGTCAACTGCGCAGTGCCAAATCAGTGACATCCGGAGCAGGGCCCGACAGCAGAGCTGGTTTACCCCTGCCACATCATAAAGGATCCATCCCCTTACCCGCACCTGACCTGATCAGCTGATCAAAAGCTGGAATACCGGAGGTTTGCTGAGCATGAATGAGTTGATGCTATAAATATTAACACTAACAAGGGCGTATGATTCACTCTTAGCTGAATAAAATTCCAAACCGAAAGAATGCCAGTTCTGTCCCGACCATTAGAAAATTAAGTACATCCTCAGCCTCATCTAAACACTATTAATGACAAGCAGGCGATCTACAGTATCCCTTTTACTACGACATTTTCTTTGTGAAATACATATTTGATACTTCCAGATAACTTACATAGGATGTTCTCTAATAGAAAAGTTAATGAAGACTATTATCCCCGCATCGTAAAGCCTAATGGAAGGTGTACAAACTTGTCGAAAGATATCAGGAATTAAAAACGAAATTTATCTAATTTCACTGAAGACCAACTATGATAACAACCAGTGAACCAGTGTTTGAAAGGCAGGTGTGTAGAAGAGATATTAATCACCTGCCGAATAGGATAAATTTCTTCATAAGTCTAATTATGTATTTTTTTATATTATTTCTGCTATAGTCAGTTATTTCATTCCACTTAACGAGTCCCTATTTAGAAGGTGTATATATCTTAGTTCTGTTGTGAGAAAAATCGCTCCTGTGTACAGACATCTCATATAGGCATAAATGAACTGAAAATACGTCATCGGATCTACTCTGATGATTTCCAGCTAAAAGTATTCCCAGCACATGGAATGCACCTCGACGTACCAAGAGGGAAGGTCCAGAAAGTCCGCGTCCCCGATCCCTCTCCCGTCCACACTTTTTCATGTGGAGTCCTTGGTCGTGAGTCAAATGTAAGACACTACGGACTGAAAAACGGCAATACGTGTTCAAAGCTACTTATTGCATGATCTTGACTCTCTTGATAA
The DNA here is from genome assembly GCF_032717465.1 of Coenobita brevimanus. Lineage (NCBI taxonomy): Eukaryota > Metazoa > Arthropoda > Malacostraca > Decapoda > Coenobitidae > Coenobita > Coenobita brevimanus. The sequence goes on along the minus strand of NC_137018.1, from coordinate 1,687,238 downwards.
GTTACCTTAAATTATTGTTGGAGAATATATCGTACTGTACTAACACACACACACACACACACACACACACACACACACACACACACACACACACACACACACACACACACACACACACACACACACACACACACACACACACACACACACACACTATGATTTGCTGCACTAACTTCCTCACTCCCCACCATCTCTCTCTGTTTTGAACTCATTCTCCTACTTCGCCACCTCTCTGCCTCACTTTCCTCGCTCAGCCTCTGTTGTTTGTTTCCCCTCCCAGCATCTCTTTACTGTTCACTCTTTTCCCCCTCTCGCTTTCCTTCTCCCTCTCTCTTTACACACTCCCTACCCCTCCCTTTCTTCTCTTGTCCCTCCTTCCATACTCTCCCTTTCTGTATCTGTTTCTTTAATGGCACTCTTCTGTACACTCTCCTGCCGTTCTTTCATTTCTTTCATTTCTGACTCTCTTGTTTTTTCTTCCTGCGTCCAATAATCTTCATATCCTGCTCTCTCTCTCTCTCTCTCTCTCTCTCTCTCTCTCTCTCTCTCTCTCTCTCTCTCTCTCTCTCTCTCTCTCTCTCTCTCTCGCTGCCATGCCATTCTCAAAAAATCCCTTTCAGTTGCAGACCTAACAATAAACATTTAACTAATGGCCTTTAATCTCACCAAAAATCTAATTCAGATATACCCGAGCTTTAAATCTGAAATAAGCTAAAACCATGCCTTCTAGAACAACACTGAGTGTTGCTGACCTTCTTCCAAAACAAACCAATCATATTTCAACCTTTCCTGCACATTCTCCAGCGCTAAATTCAAAGACTTACCCATTGCTTAAACTCACGCCAGAGAACGAGTCCCACTGAATGACAGCGTAGACGGACATTGGTGTCAGGTGCCGGCCAGGCTGACATACGACAAACAATACTTCTGTGACTCACTGACGAAGGTATTTCTATTCTCAGCCCCTACAAGAGTCTAGGAAACACAGGTATGAGGAAGCAGTAATAATTGCATGGTGAAAAGTACAGTTTCTTATTCAGTCTCATGATGACATTTTTTTCCGTGCTACCATCAAAATATTTTATCAGCTTAAGAAAGGCCTTATGCACTGTTCTGTTTTATATAACTTTTCCATGGTGAATGTTTCCGCCTCAGTACAGCCGTATAGAGCAGTAGGTATAATATGAAGATTTTTTATTGGACTGACCATAATCGCCAGATAAAAGCGTTAACAATGGAATGGCCATAATAGGGCTCAGTGGAAGATTCCAAACAGTCCAGACCGTCTCCCTCCGTATCCATTTGTGGCGTTATTTATTTATTTATTTTTGTTGCAGATGATATATAGAATTATCGTCGTAAATACCAATTCATGCTCAGAATTACATAACATATGAATTTCATTCCACTGATTAAGCTTTGGTGTTTATGGTTGGAAAATATACTGCATTAATACACACACACACACACACACACACACACACACACACACACACACACACACACACACACACACACACACACATTACAAGCAGATAGATAAATTGATATAAACAGATAGATATAGATATATATTACCACATCAGACAGTCTCCGGCTACATCCGCCCTCAAAGGACGTCCCTCGCTCTCCCATATTCCCTCATGTAACAATTTTTCCTCTTCCAAACAATTTTGCCAAAGAACTTGTTTCCCCATGGGACCTATTTCATCATGACCAATTTTCGTCCATGGTCCTAATATCCCCCACAGACTTTTCCCCACGAAGCTACTCTCCCCTAATAACCTATTTTAACAATTTACCTTTTACCCTATGGACTTATTACTCCATATGGACGCATTCTTGCTTTTGTAATTATTATCCCATTTACCTGTTACTCTACTTTACCCCATGGACTTACTTTCCAGAGAGTGACCTACAATATTTTCCCCCATAGACCTAATTTTCCATGGGTCTACTGTACAGTATTTTCACTCCAACATTTATATTACCCATGCCCACATGGGCATATTTTCTCTCATGTAACTATTTCCTCTAAGGAAGTTTTTTTTTTTTACTCCTTAATCCTATGTTTATTCTTTTACACACACGCACACACACACACACACACACACACACACACACACACATATGCATATATACAGTGGCGTCACCAGGGGGGCTAGGGGGGGCTTAGCCCCCCAAAATCAAGGACTCAGCCCCCCCAAAATTGCAGCCTCATAAAATAATAATAATAAAAAATCAGCAGCTTACATAGCATGCTTGCAGCTCGGCATTGACCCACCTAGCTTTCCCCCAACCCCCTACCGCCAATCCACTTTTATTCGTGCATCCATATTAGTTTAATACAATATTATTTATAGCTATATAATGTGATAAGTTATTCACAATTTACGTAAACCTATGACTCAAATCATAATAGTTATAATATATTAGTTTCCCATATACTTTTTCCAAGCTTGGTTTTCTCTGAAATATATTTATGGCATAAAGAATGCAAGATTGTATTAAATGTATCAATCTTATTATATATTTACAATATATAATATGGCATATATTAATCACGGAGCTTTAAAATTGGATTATGTAGTCTAAAATATCTGATCTATGTAATTTTTCACAAATTCGAATGTTCAGAGTCTCGAAACTCGGAATGTTTGTTTACATTGAGAAGTGTTTGTGAACTGTGGCTAAATCCTGTGTTGTTTTCGGCTTTATTTGAATGTATTGGTTTCAGTGGCTGTATAGACGTTACTACGTTCCGGTATATTGCTAGCCACCTCACTTTACCTGTTCATTTTTGTTTTTACGGATATGAGATCTAGCCTATACTTTACAGTATATAAAGAGTCGGCAGCACTTACTTGGTTCAGTCGACACACGACTGTCAGAACTGAATGTCATTTCCCTTTTATAGGCTATTCTACAATAATACATTTGCGGATATCAGCCATCAGCCACTCAGGTGATGAAAAGGTCATCTAAAAATCCTCAGGGACAGGGTGACATAAGGAAATTCTTTCGCACCTGCACCTCCAAAGATGACTCAGATGAGTGCCAAGAAGTGGCTGTTATTGGGAATGAGGTGCCAGAAGCAACCCCAGATAACCCCAAAGCTGAACCCATTCAGACATGTAAGTAGCCCTATATCAAACTTTTTCAGTAGTCATTTTATGAAGCTTAGGCCAGGATTTTTTTAATTGATTTATTTTTAAATTGGCTAGGCCTAGGCTATTTCTCAGTGTTGCAAATATATTGTCCTAAACGTACAGAGTGGGAAAGTGAATGGCTTTGTTTTCCTATCACAGTACCGGTAATGGAAGATAAGTCTTGGCAATTGTATCTATATACATTGAGCTTCTTTGAATGATCAAATTTAATATGGCAAGTCTAAGAAACCGTTATGATACCACATAATACTAGCAGTTTAAGAAAAACTTATCTGCAAAAAAGCTTTATACAATTACCTTGTACACATTATATCATAAGGTTTACTGATGCCTAGTATTAGGCCCATCAGTATTCATGTGTCCTATAAGTTTCTTATTAATAGCCTGTGAGACCTTATTTTACTTTTTCATCATCTATAGGCCTCAAAAATTCCCCTAAAACTGCTCAATTTCCGAAAAATTTTCCGGGAGGGCTTACAGCGCCCCCCCGTACCCCCCAGCTGCATAGGCTCGCTTCGCTCGCCCCCCCCCCTTCTACCTACACCAGGAACACAGCCCCCCCAAAATCTGACCCCTGGTGACGCCACTGCATATATATATATATATATATATATATATATATATATATATATATATGTGTGTGTGTGTGTGTGTGTGTGTGTTAAATTCAATGATGTTTCAGTTTAAGGAGAAAGTGCACGACAAAATGAAAAAGGCATTTTTCCATTCAGTGCAGTGATTAGCATCTCTCATGTGTACAAATAATGCATTGAATTTTGCCCTGTCCTTACATTGAACTTGTTTGATTCTTTCAAGTTGTTTTCCTATCTGACCTATATAAAATTTATTGCATTCTTTACACGGTATTTTGTAGAGTCAGCCACTTGAATTATTAAGTGAGTTCTTAATTAACCTCTTCTTTATTGTACACGCATTACTGAATACAACATTATCATGAACCACGTTCTTCAGCAACGAGGAACTTATGTCAATTTCTCATTGTAACGGAGAATCGAGAGGTTCTTTTTGCTATGAGAAGACAGTACGTGTGTCCTGTAGAATGTTTTCCTGGCCTGATTAAGAGATTTTCCAGTCAATGTTTTGAGTACTTTAATTTAGATGCAATAATGCAGACACTCCCAATTTCATCACTGAATTCAGGGCTACATATACGTAAAACACATGAAAACATTTGGGACAGCGCACAATACAGCATAATCCCAGTGAGCAGAGTAAAAAATGAATATGTGAGTAAACAGTACTTTTCTGTAGATGATGAAATTAAATGCTCTTTTTACTGTGTTAAGGATGCAATCTAAAAATGGTAATTTACCATATTCTTGTTCCACTGTGAATTTAATTGAAGATTGTTCAGCTGAGAAAGAAATGTAATCAAGTTTCATTACATGGCCAGAGAAATATTTCATCATCTACATACCTAGGTTATACTACACCATCAGGTAAGATGTTACTAAGTAAACTTGCCTCAAATAACTCTATATAGAGATTACTAGGAGCAGGTGAAAAACGATTACTCATCGTTATACAGCATTTCTGAAAATACCATAATATTCCCCTGTAATATATTTAACCACACACACACACACACACACACACACACACACACACACACACACACACACACACACACACACACACACACACACACACACACACACACACACACACACACACACACACACACAGATAGATAGATAGATAGATGGATGGAAAGTTATTGAATGCGGAGAAGAGTATGTATGAAGGCACAAAGGACTATGCAGTGCGTGTGATTAGTGAACTAAATGAGTTCTTTGATCTGAGTTTTGGATTAAGAAGGGGTGTGCTATGTTTCCGCGACTGTTCACTTTATAAATGGATGGAGTTGGAGTTGTAATAGCGATACTAGATATGGCCGTGTGTGTTGAAGTGTTTTTAATGAGAGAGTGTAGGTTTCGAAATATCCTGCACTGTTCATTGCAGACAATACTGTATTGTTAAGGGAAGATGAACGGAAGCTGCAAGGCTTGGTGAATGAGTCTGACAGTGTATATAAGAAATGGAATGTAAAAATGATATGTAGATTGGACTAAAGTTGTGATCTTTCAGAGAAATTAATGTAGTCACAGAATGCACAGCGAGACTGGACGGTGAGAAAATGGAGACTATGACTGTATTCAAGTACCGGGGTAGTGTGATGAGTACGGATTGGACGATGATGTGTCTGAAAGGGAATAGCTTGGAAGAAAGGCTGCTGATTCACTGAAGCCACTGGTGTGTAATAGGGTAGTAAGCGTGGAAGTAAAAAAAAAAAAAAAAAACTTTCCACGGCAGTATTGTGATTCCCACTCTAACATAAGGAAGTGAAGCTTGGATCCTTTTGGAAAGACACAAGTCAAGCGTAAGAGCAATGGGAATGAGTTATGTTAGAGGGACATATGGAGTTACATGGAGCAGACACACGACAAATGAGGAAGTAATGGAGAGTTGTGATGCTGATGTGGATGTGGATGAAAGTCTGTCTATCTACCTATCTATCTTTTGCCAGACGCGGTGGCCACAAACACACCGCCTGGATGTCTCTCTGTTCCCCGCCATTTCATTGCCCTCTCCACAGCTCTCACTGCCCTCCCCACAGCTCACAGTCCCCTCTCTCACATACATCTCCACTCCATCCCTCCCTCTCATCCTCGGCCTCTCCCTCCCTCTCCCCCCTGACTCACATACATTCTCCTCGTTCGTATCTCGTTCTCCATTCTCTCCACATGACCAAACCGCCTCAGTGTATTTCTCCTAACACTTTCTATCACATCTGCATCGACACCACAACGCTCCCTCACTTCCTTATTTGTCAGTCTGTCTTTCCATGTATCTCCGCATGCTCCTTTGAAACAACTCAATTTCACTGTTGTCACTCTAGACTTGTTTCCATCCTTCCAAGGTCCAAGTGTTAAGAAAAATACTCTTAGATGGTTCGGTCATGTGGAGAGGAAGAAGAATGAAAGATTGACTAAGAGAGTGCATGTAAGTGAGGTGGAAGGAGAGGGGGAAGGATAAACCAAGGATGAAATGGAGGGATGGAGTGGAGAGATTTATGACAGGGTGTCTCTGAATTGAAGGCAGGGCAGCCAAATGCCAAGGGCGACATGAAGGCGATTTGTTTGCGGCGACCCCTTACGCGATCATGGGGTCTGGCAGTGGGTAGATAGAATATTACTGCTTAAATGCTTGCCAGTATGCAAAAACAGGGCCTATCCCCAGTTTTAATGAACGTTGCATCCACCACACATGGGAGAATTACACTTATTATATCCCGTAACTCCTCTGTTGTAATACGAATGATCAATTATGTAGCAAACTAGGCCACTTCACTCCTCCAGACTATGAACAGGCTCTCCTAACTTCCCCACTCGTAACACTAATAGGAATTCCTCTCGACATTATTATCCTACAAATGGGCACAGGTGAATGACCCTTGAAAATAGGTAGGGGGAATTGGAAACTCTCTTGGGGACACTAAATTATCAGAAACTTTTATGGACGATGGTTAATCACGTCCATATTGAATTGGATCTCTCTCTCTCTCTCTCTCTCTCTCTCTCTCTCTCTCTCTCCTGCTTCACTAACTTGCACTCTCATGGTGGTGGTGGTGGTGGCAGTAGTAGTATTACTAGCGGTGACACTAATAATAATAATAATAATTATTAGTATTATTACTATTATTATTATTATTATTATTATTATTATTATCATCATTATCATTACTGTTGTTGTTGCTGTTTTGGTCTTGTCCTTCTCAGAAAGCACAAGTTCTTCAAAATAAGTCATCAGTACTCAGAACACGTTTACACCTTTGCAGTGACAAGATATGTGACATTGTACATACACAACACGAAATTCATATGGAGAATGACGACAACGCTGACCTAGAATTAACACCAGTAAGTAACAGCCAGATCCATATTACTCCCACCGAGGAGTAGGGTCCCTAGGATAGGCTATCGAAGTCCAGTACATTAACGATTTTACTCCAGTGATGGTGCTGGGGACGACGCCTTCATGTGGTGACTCAAGTAAAAGCAAATGACTCAACTGCCTGGCTAGTCAAACATCGTTCAGTTATTTCTCTGTCCCCCGAAATAAGAACTGCATTGAAGGACATTTTAACCCTGCAGACCAACTGGTTCTTGTTTAGGATGGGGTTGGAACTATCACCACTGGTCAATCGATGCACCATTTAGAGGTAAGGGTCTTTATATTCTTAGGTGTAACTTTTCGTCTTGTCCCGGCCTTCATCAGACACTACCGGTAGTCATCTTCATCAGAACCCTGGCCCTACATGTCAGGAATACTAGCCACACCATAAATTACTGCTACTACTGCTACTACTGTGATGGATTATTAAAACGTTCAGATCGACGAAGTATTCTTTAGGTTAACCTCTCTCTCTCTCTCTGTTTCTCTGTCTCTGTCTGTCTGTCTGTCTGTCTCTCTCTCTCTCTCTCTCTCTCTCTCTCTCTCTCTCTCTCTCTCTCTCTCTCTCCCAGTTCACTGCCTACCACACTGCAATAGATAGGGGTGTGTGGAACCTAAAGGAAAAAGTGACGTCCACGCATCTTTTAGACCAGCAGTGTCGAGGCGGGTTCAAGTCCCACACAGATGAAATGAAGAAGACGTAAAATTACATACTAAACGGAATATTTCCTCACTCAGTGGCACGACAATTATTTTTGGGGGAGATATCATCAGACTATTTAATCAGCTTACGAGAGTCTCTGGTACTAATGATTTATATCTAACTTTACTATGGAGAAAGTTCCCACTTCAATATAAGACAACCGTATATAGCTACAAGAATAATAAGAAAATTCCTCATTGGATCGAGGATAACCTCCAGCTAATAGTTCCAGTACAGGAATGCCAAAGGGAGGTTCCAAACGGTTCAATCTTTTTTTTTTTTTTTTTTTTTTTTTTCAATGTTGGTACAGAATTCCTGATGAAAAGCAGCAATTGATGTTCTGAGTTGCTCAACGCATAAATTTATCCCCACTGATGAAGCTTTCTTGTCTGTGGTTGGAAAATATATTGTGTCAATGAGCGTGCGCCCGCGCACACACACACACACACACTCAGACTGTCTAGTAGAGATTGTATGTAAGGTGAGAAGTGCTTGTATGTGTGCCTGTAGTGTTGGAGTGGCATTGGATGTGTGTATAGTCTGTGAACCAAGTGTAATTGGCCCGAGCAAGCGGACTGGGTGCAAGCATATATTATTGTAAACGACACTGGTTCTACCACAGCACCCCTTATGCCCGCCAAAGCAGTACGTGGCCGGGTGAACACTCCCAAAGTTTATTACATTGGTGGGGCACGAACTATCGTTCTACCATGTGCGATAACGCACACTCTACCACTGTACCACAGAGTTTTCATATACAGTATATATATATATATATATATATATATATATATATATATATATATATATATATATATATATATATATATATATATACGTAAATTTCCATCCCCCACAGACTGCAATGAACTTAATTTTCCCGATGGATCTACAGTATTTTTCTCCCATTGACCATTCTTATTCCTTGGACCTCTATTCTGCCTAT
>NC_137018.1:1633444-1673444 GCF_032717465.1 Coenobita brevimanus | reverse complement strand
AATTTAAACACTTATAATCTGATTAAGTTCCCTACTGAAGCAATTGAGTCAATCGGTTGCAAGCAGTTTTCTCCTTAAATGAACCACTGCCACACACAGTTCCTAATCTAAGCCACTGTCAGTCATCGTTTCCATTGACTGGAGGAATACTTTCAACCTCAATTAGTGCAGTGACGTTAGGATACCACAACGGTTATATATAGTGTACCACATTGGGCTGGAGCAGAACTCTCATCAAGAGCACATGACTCACTGGTGACATGCAATTTTACAAAGCCATTACCAGATGTCTCACATGTACAATGTCCACATTGATTGACAGGGTAAAACATACAAAAGTGGAGTATTCATTTACCAAGCATTATTGTTAAGCCTCCTAATGGTATCACGAATAATATAGTAAAATTGTCGTTGCAGTGAAGAAGTTAACAGAGATCGTTTTTTAACCCCATGAATACAAGACCTCCTGCATAAACTGAATAAAATCTTCTGAGGTAACAGGCATATAATGAATCTCTAACAACAGAGGCTTTTACTAGGTTCAGGAGTAGCCTTTCGTCGTCTAAAGGAACAGAGCAGTCTCCACCAACCCCGTGGCCACTAAGAAAAGCCTTTCCTCTTATATGGTCAGCTTAGAACTTGCTCCTTTTGGTCTAAGGATTACGACGATAAAGGCTCCCCCAGTTCTGTTACCTTCTGCCACACGGAAGAGTGGTTCTTGTGTGTGTGTGTGTGTGTGTGTGTGTGTGTGTGTGTGTGTGTGTGTGTGTGTGTGTGTGTGTGTGTGTGTGTGTGTGTGTGTGTGTGTGTGGAAGAGATACAATAGTAGTAGTAGTAGCAGTAGGTGGAGGAGGAGGAGGAGGAGAAGGAGAAGTAATAATAATAGTAATAATAATAATAATAATAATAATAATGAAAATAATAATAATAATGATTATGATGATGATGATGACGATGACAGTAATGATTACGATGATGATAATCATAACAATAATAATAATAAAAGATTATTATTATTATTATTATTATTATTATTATTATTATTATAGCCTTTTGTTAGTAATAAGCTACCTTTCGCCTGAAAACATTCGTTTCACCAAGAATTCCTACCTTTGCTACGGCATACAGTAACTCTCCATTATTCTCTTGCTTGGCATTGCGTCCTATGAGGGTGGTTTCCACAATAAGTCCGCCGGGTATTTCTGTCCCTGCTCAGTAACAGTCTCATTACACGACACACCATCCACCCATACATACTCTTGCAACTTATCTATCCATTTCGTTGTCGGTCTCGGTCTCCTTCTCCCATCCACTTGTTCTCGTATAATCTGCTAGTCAGCCTCTCCTTCCCCATTCATTCCAGGTGGCCGGATCATCTCCTCATAGTGTTTCTTTTACTCTCTCCTTAAACATCAGCCAGTACTTGTACTGTACATCTAATTCATCGCGAATCCTTTTACATATCCATTAATCCCTCCACGACACTCCAGGAGCACCTCCGATGTAACTTGCTATAGCATATATCACTCTGTATTTAAGTCCCTCAAGCATCATCAGGCACACAGCACCAATGAAAGCAACATTACAAATTATTATTAGTTAAATTTTAATATCATAATAACTAGTTAATAGCGTAGTGTATGCTGAAAAAAAAAAAAAACTTTAATATCATAAACCACGAATACCGCCACCAGCGGCATTGAGTGAATATAGAAGGAGCAACCAGCGTCGAAATCAGCTTATATCAGTGCAGGCTTTGTGTGTGAATGAAATGATGTTGAACTGCGTTATTTTGTATTGGTACCTTTTGATATGGACATCATATACAGTGATGCAGCATTATGATTATCGAAAAGTAGGGTTTGATAGTATTACAAACACTTACTGATCAAAGCATATCGGTAACAAAACAGTATTGTTGCCTAACGTTATTGTAATGATGGATACTCAGAAAAAATATTTAATAAATACTGGTTTACTAACAATCTATTAAAGTGCTTCATAATATTACCAAATTTCTATACAAAATTCATTACTCAATAATATGTTAAAGTTTCATATCTTGTTGTTAAGAGTTGGAAATCTGGTACACTCGGCAATAGAGAGATATTTACACCAGGTGAATGTAACACAGTGAAATGGAGCTGAACCAGTATAGGAAGTAGCCCTGGCCTGAAAAGCATGGTGGTAGCCCTGCTCGCCAGGCGTGGATGTTAAGCCCTTTAGCAGGTTCATCACGAGGATTCGGATATTCGAGGGCTTCTACTTAGTGTGCCAACAGAATAGCATATAGTAAATAATAATAATAATAATAATAGTAATAATAATAATAATAATAATAATAATAACACATAATAATAATAATAATAAACATGAAGTGCCAGAAAGTGGACTCACCAAAGCTAAATGTAATTAAGCTATAGAATATGTGGTTTGAATCATGGCATGACCGCTAATTTTTAACTTGGATTGTGATTTGAAACACTGAAGAAAGACTCTGTACTTGTGAAGTATTCATCGTAAACACTACCTTTGCGTTCTGGGCTAGATAAAGCTCGGCAAGACTGATAGAATGAACTGCAAAAAAATCTATAATAACACATGTTCACAACACTTAATACTTTGCATAAAAATATTGTGCTCACACTTCATTAAAGTGGTTCTATCGCAAAACAGAAGGTAATTTTTTTGTACCATGACAAGACAATTATTGTATATTAATACTGTGAACTGATATCAAAATAAAATGTTGTCTCAAGTAATCATTTTAGCAATAATTAGTCCTGATTGTTGTCAATGAATAATGCAACTTTTTGTCACAAACATATATATTTCCTCACTGATAGTTTTGTGTGGGCGTTTCCCATTCATACCAACCTTAGGCGTCATCAGAGTGGAATTTCCGATAGCTGGCGTTCACTGGTGTATAGATCATATGTTGACAGAATGCACACGGCAATATTTTTCTCCCTGCTCATGTTTATTGTTGGATTCATGGCGTACGGTCCTGAATTTTTAATTGTCTGTAAGATTCTTCTGAAGATGGTTACAAGTACGAGTATGTCATTCAGGTCAACAACACATCTAGTTGTTAAGCTGAAAAGAAACCCCATACCATTTTCACTCAAACCTGGCTTAAAAGTGTCACCTCTTCATCCAGAATACAGAGTAGAAGCAAGAGATTAACATCGGAGTATGAGGGTACTCTTGAAGAAGGACAGTGGAAAGGATGAAGAGCTAAATATTATCTTAGTTTGACACTAAGCTACAAACAGTACACTTCAAAGGGACAAAAAAACTGGACCAGGTTAAGGTAAAAGACATTAATATTCGGAGTGTTAATATACTTTCATTAACTCTATCCACTTCTTTGAATCCATCTCTCTCTCTCTCTCTCTCTCTCTCTCTCTCTCTCTCTATACTGTATACACACACACACACACACACACACACATATATATATATATATATATATATATATATATATATATAAGAGAGAGTTATATGTAAAAAGATAGAGAGAGGTGAAAAGATTAGTAAGAGAGAGTAAGAAGAGAGTGGATGAGGAATTTGGAAGGAATTTGAGTGTAAAGTGGAGGGACTGTAAGAAAATGTTCTGGAAAGAGGTGAAAAGAGTAAGACAGGGTGGAAGTGAAGTTAGCAGGGGAGTGAAAAATAAAAATGGTAGATTACTAGTGGAGAAGGGAGAAAAAGTGAGCAGATGGAGAGAACACTTTAAGGAATTGTTGAACATAGAGGATGGAAGTAATGCGAGTATAAGTGTCTGGGGAATGGCTGGGAGAAGGAGGGAGGTGAGAAGACAGGAAGAAATCAGTAGGACAGAAGTTGTGGAAGCAATGAAGAAAGTTAAATCGGGGAAAGCCCCAGAAATTGATGGAGTGTGTGGTGAAATGCTGAAGCATGGGGGAGAGATAGTAATAAAATGGATGTTGAAGATGTTCAGATTGGCCTGGGAGGAAGGTAGAGTCCCGGAGGATTGGAAGTCAGGTATAATTATTCCCTTGTACAAAGGAAAAGGGGAAAAAGAAGTGTGTGGTAATAATAGGGGCATTTGTCTTCTTAGTATAATAGGAAAAGTGTATGGTAGGATACTTATTGACAGAGTTAGAGAAAGAACAGAGAAATTAATTGGAGAAGAACAGGGAGGCTTTAGGAAGGGAAGAGGTTGTGTAGATCAGATATTCATTCTTAGATCTTCAGTGGAAAAGTTTCTAGAGAAGGGAAAGAAGTTGTATGCAGCTTTCATGGATTTGGATAAAGCATATGACAAGGTGGATAGACAAGGATTGTGGAAAGTATTAAGAATATATGGAGTAGATGGTGTTTTTTCTTTTTAATCAACTCGAGTTAAGTTGCTAAAATGATCACAACAGGACGAGATCCGCCGCTTATAGCTTTCGTTATTACCGTGTGGTCATTTTTCTCCTACCCCTTTTCCGCACATTCACCCCAAACTCGTGTGGGGCTTAGAAACTCATAGCAAACTTGGGTCTTTGGCACTTACCGTCTTCAGCAATCGAGTGTTGCCTGAAGATGCGTCTGAGTCTTCTTCTACACGATTCATTAAAACTTACGCGGGTCGTCTGAAACTACCACGCATAACTTAGCTTTAACCCCACCACTATGACCATGATATTTATGTTTTGTTTTTGTGTCTCTCAGCCGATTTCTCTTCATAACTTGAATAGGGTCTTACTGACTGAAAATCCAACGGCGTCTTTTGCCGAATACTGTTGCTGTTACTAGACAATTTTTTCAGCCGAGGGGAGGCAGTTGGTAATGAAGAGATTAGTGAAGTGTATTTTCTCTTACTGAGTTCGAATGAACTATGTCAAGCTAAAGAAAATCATTAGCAAAAGAAAAAAAACAAGGGAGAAGAGGTCATTCGATATTTCATTGGGTTAACCATTTTACTGCGAGAACACACCTAGCCATATTACTCTTTCTATTACGATTACATAAAGCTAAGAAAAGGACTACCGGCATGTACTGTAGTTTCACGCTATATCCTGCCGTCTTACCCACTGTTGACATGAGGCATTTTACTCATTAGCCGATGAGGTTCCGCAGCACTCCTTCCTTAGTGACTTGCTTTAATTATTACACCAAAATATTCACTAGTATGTAACCCAGATAATCAGAATAATGACACAGGTTACAGAAATAAGGTACTTTATAAGAAAAAAAGTGTGCTATATACAAAACTTAGTTGGCAGCGAAGAGAAAATTGGGCTTGGAGTTGTATTCTTGTTGGGTCAGAAGCCTTCTAAAATCCGTCCCACAGAGTAATTATCCTTATAACATCTCGCTGTATTACTGTTGTTATATGAATTTGTTTAGCTCAAAAATATATATTGGAAGTAGGAGGCGATAAGATTTCCTGAAGGACGTGAAATTACGGCCCTTACGCAAGTAAAGGTTTTCAATCTGTCCTCGTTTAAGCCAACCTGTATCTGTTCTATAGTACCTGATTCAGCAAGGTACGGGGATAGCTTAGACGAAATATACGAGCATACCGTATGAGAGAGAGAGAGAGAGAGAGAGAGAGAGAGAGAGTTCCTAATTATCTGTCTGCCTAGTAGCAAAACCCACGTCCTTTCGGGACGGCCTTGACAAACACATCACCAGGTATTTCTCTCCCTAGTCAATCACGACCCTTCCTTTTACTCCTTCCTTGACAAAGAGCTTTCTCAAAACCAGGCCACTAAATCTGTGTGTGTGTGTGTGTGTGTGTGTGTGTGTGTGTGTGTGTGTGTGTAATCAATATTTCAGTCGATATTCTCATGCCTGTTTGTCGAGTATGAACACATCTGGAAATGGATTGCTGAGCTGCCCTGCTGAGTTTACTGATGATTTTCTCTCTCTCTCTCTCTCTCTCTCTCTCTCTCTCTCTCTCTCTGCCTGCTTAGACTTACGGAAACTTTATAAAAACTTGGTGAAGCCTGTTTAGATATTCATGCCGCGTGGTGAAGTTGGTAGCGTTATATGTTAGGTGTTTAAGTTAGGGCGGTCGGTCCTCCCAGCCTCGCTCATTACACGCACTTCCATTAATTTCGGAGGGTCCCTGGGGCTCACTTCTCCACGAGGCCAGTCGCGGGGGAGTGTGGAGGAGGGTCAGGGAGTAATGGAACTGGGGGATAGGTGGAGGAATAGGTGGGGGAGGGAAACGGTGAGGGAGAGGGAAAAGAGGGATGGTTGATGGTAGGGGTGTAAGCGGGGGAGGTAAAAGACAGGGAATTTTAATGAGATTGGGCGAAGGGGAGAGTGGGAGAGGGAAAGGACGAGGGAGAGAAAACGTGAGGGGATGTAGCAGAAGGAAGCAGAGGGATGAGGGGAGAAAGGGAAGGAGCGAAAGAAGGGGGAATGGGTAAGAGGGAGAATGGGGAAAGTCAGGGCGAGGGAGTTTGCAAAGAAGGAATGAGTGAGGCTGAAGATGGAGAACAGCATCAGGGAGAAGCGGAGTGGGTGGAGAGTAAACACAGATTGAAGGAGAGTGGAAGGGGAAAAAGATGAGGGTGAAATTGTGGGAGAAAGGAATCGGTTAGAGGGAATGTGGGGGAGGGAAAGTGTGGGAGAAGGAGAATGGGTGATTGGGAGGATAGAAGAGGGAGTGTGGGAGGGGTGAAGTTAGTGGGAAGACAGAAAAGGGCAATGAAGCCTGGGGAAGGGTGAGGAAGGGAAAGGAAGACATAAAAGTTTGTGGAGAAGGAGGGTTGGAGGTCAAGTGAGAGAGAGAGAGAGAGAGAGAGAGGGGAGTGAAGGGAGTCGGAAATAGAGAGCTGAGGAAAATATTAGTAAGAGGGAGAAAGAGAGCGGGAAAAAGCGAAGACTGGGGTAAGAAAGAAGAGAGACTTGAAGGTGTCTAGTTGGAGAGAGAGAGAGAGTGAGTGAGGAGGGGTATGAGGGTGGAGGGACTGTGGGGGAGAGTAGGTGGAAGTTTGTTAGCTAGAAAGGGTCGGAGGGAGATTAAAGCAAGCAAGGGAGGGGATGGGGACAGGGAGAGACAAAGTGGATGAAATGGAGAGGCAGCATGAGTGACTGAGATGGCGAAGTAGCATGCGTGAATGAGAGGGAGAATGACAACAATTTAGCTAGATGGTGAGGGTAAATGAGGGAGTGAGAGGTGACAGAAATTGAAGAGAATCTGGCAGAGGGCGCGTGGAAGGGTGAGCAAGAGTAGAGGAAAGGGAGAGGGAGAAGGTCAGTGACTGCTTTATTTTAAGTGAAAAGAGAGAGAGAGTGAGAGAGAAGAGGTTCACATACCACAATAAGCGGATAAACAGAATAACTGAGAATAAGGAAGTGGCATCATAAACACGGAATAAAGAAACGAGAAGGAATAAAACTGATAAATAATACGTAAAAATAACAGGAATGATTTGACATTTAAAGTCAATAGTGAAACAACAAGTAATCTAAACCAAGAAGGGAAAAGAACAGCAGTATTGGATGATAAAGCCTGAGGTAACATTAATTAACACTCATCATCAGAACAACTACAGTACTCTAAACCAGCTTACGCCAGATTTTTTTTCCCTGTTGAAAGGGAGCTATATCAACATGGGAGTAATATTACTTGTACGTAGTTGGTATAGTTATAATTGGTATAGTATTTTACTGTTCTGGTTTAGCTAACGATGTTTTCATTTCAGTATGAGTTACATACATGAACCATCTACAGTAGTAGTATCGATATTACAAGATGAGAACTGGTCAAGAAGAAAGGGAATGAACAAAGGTATATAATCACAGAGGCGAGGAACCATGATTGAGGGTGAAAATGTTTTGTGTGTGTGTGTGTGTGTGTGTGTGTGTGTGATATTACTATGTGTGTAATAATTTAATCGTTGTTTTAGAGTGAATCCGAGGACCTCTGGGGTCATTTGTAGGGGCGGGGCTAAGGTTGCATTCCATTAAGGGTGGCGGAGGACACTCTTATTTCCAACTCCGGTCATTGTTGCCAGTTCCGTTAGTTTTTTTTTTTTTTTTCTTAGAAGTACTCTGTTGGGCCCAAACGACTCAGAATAAACTGAATAATGGAATTAACTACTGCAGCTAATGAATTCTAGCACTGGTATTCAGTTTTCCAGGTGGAGTTGGCAGGCCATTTGAAAGAAAGGCACTGATACTGGGAGATGACAACAACTGGAAAAGTTGCAGTTGAGAAAGTCGTGGCCAACGAGCTCAGAAGCCACTCTTCATGTATGATCGACGTTCGCAGGAGCCTTAACGATTCTGAAGCCAGTTCTGAAGATCTCTTTCATGATTCCTACGCCAGATCGCTAAAAGACTTGTCACTAACTAACGAAGATTTGTCTAAAGCATTCCTCTTAAAGAAAGTCACCAAGAGCTGCCAGACAGTACAGATGTGAATATAGAACTGGATTAAAGGCTATAGTTCTAAAAAAAAAAAAAAAAGTAGATCATAATTGAAGCATTAGCCTACTGATCACCAAGAAGTCAGTGAAAAATGTGGTTTCTTCTTGTCAAGCCTTAAATTCAGTCTTCAGATTCATGTATCCTCGTAAAATCGGCTCTAATCTGTCCTCGCAAAATCAAGTGTTGCCAGACTGAAACGAAATATTTTCTTGGTGAGGAACACAGATTCAGCAAGAAGTGCCTACATGATTCTATTCCTCATGGTCTCTCTCTGATGACCTGTAAACGCAGCATAGTGTCATTCATTAATTCATGAACTGAATAACGGTATTATTGCAGAAATTTCCATAAAAAGTGCAGTATTCATTAATATCCATCTAACTTTATAACTATCCTATTTGTTTGTTGTTTCATTTTCACAGGAATGATATT
The DNA here is from genome assembly GCF_032717465.1 of Coenobita brevimanus. Taxonomy (NCBI): domain Eukaryota; kingdom Metazoa; phylum Arthropoda; class Malacostraca; order Decapoda; family Coenobitidae; genus Coenobita; species Coenobita brevimanus. The sequence goes on along the minus strand of NC_137018.1, from coordinate 1,664,612 downwards.
TTTCGTCTTTCCTCGGAAGGGGTTGCAAAAGAACAAACCGCTCTCAGCATTGGCCAACGTAATTATGTTCAGCTCAACGATAAAGAAGTGCAGGCCCGTTGAATCAACCATATCAATCTGCTTTGGCCTATATTCCCCTTTCTTTGCATAGAAAAGTAAGTTACCTTGAGAAGAATATGAGGGTTTCTGTCATGGAGCACTTCTCAGAGGAAGTAGTAATGATTCCGTCTGAACTTTGTCATGGGGTTCCACATTGTCGCTGCACGTGATACTATGGAGGACAATCCTTCCTCCTGCACAGCAAAATAATTATTTCACGGCACACCTATTTCTGTATTTCAGTCTCAAATGGAACCTGATGATGAAAAATTGAAGGTTCGACCTGATATTGACAGTGGCTGTGATATACTACAGCTACCTGATGAATATGTCAATATTCCCCTTTGGTTTTAATGATCCTCTCCCTGTCCACTCACTTGTGACATTCCATGTGCCTAATGACTCATCAAATTTTTTTTTTTTTTTTTTTTTTTTTATGTGCTCGACTCTGGGCATAGGCTTCTCAGCCTGCTATCAAGGCCCAGTAGTCCTCCTACATATCGAACACCTCTACATGTCACCACTTCGGCGCTAACACCCACCGTCCATATTGAATACATGCTAGGGCTGTCTCATACAGGACTGGTGTATTGGTATTAGCGGGGGTATTTTTACGACATGTCGGCGGGTCTTCTGGTAGATCGGTAAAGTTTGCCGTAATGAAATTCAAATCCCTAAACTGTTCCCTGCTCCAGCGGAGATTTGAACCTGGGTCCGGTAGGACTGCAAGCCACCTCTCTACCGATTGAGCCACCGATGAATATGTCAATATTCCCCTTTGGTTTTAATGATCCTCTCCATGTCCACTCACTTGTGACATTCCATGTGCCTAATGACTCATCAAATGAATGAGGTATGGTTTAATACTAATGGTAATCTCAAAATTAGAACAAGAGAAGTTACACACCATAATTACAAGGTCAGCCCATCATGCCGCTTCTTTGATGAAGTTCTCACATATCTGAGGTCGCTGAATTCCTCGTTCAAAGAAACATCCACTGATTCAACTATGTCCCAACTTGTGATGCATCTGGTGATGAAAAGTGCTGAGTATCTGAACCCTTCTCAGAAATCAGTGATTCATGGAGACCTGATAATTCATAATGTAATGAAAAAACATCGGTGGTCACACCTAAACTTCGTGGAGAAAATAGGAGTGATGATGGGGGGCTTCCACAAAAGGAAGCGTCTGTTAAAATCTCTTGGACACCTCTTGGAACGTTGAGGATGGTGCACGGTTATACCTTAGGCTCGAATTCCAAGGCAAATAAGGGCTGATATTCTCCTCAAAGGCTACGCATGTAACCAGATGAAGGTAACTATTCTCATACATAAACACGCCCTTGAGTTAATGTCTGGAGATTGGGTGCCGAGGAAAGTGATATACTGTGTGTTTTGTTGTTATTCCTACCTAACTTCACTGCGCTAATGTTTTGCTTGTGCCATACTTTCCTCTTTGCGACATTGATGTTTTCTCTGTTTCGTCCTGTGTGAATAACATTTCCAGGAAGTTTCTCCCGAGTTCCGCACGCTTGTTAATTGCAGTGTCAAAATGATTTTCTAAAAGGTCCTGGTGTCAGTCTCATGCATAGATCTAAGCAGATGCACTTTACATGCTACGTAGGAAAATTATTTTTGGTACATTGTGCATCATTTTTGTTTGAGATCAGTACAGCATATCCCATAAAAATCTAGGTAAATGTCTTAATCGCCAACCTCTTCATTTTATATATATATATATATATATATATATATATATATATATATATATATATATATATATATATATATATATATACAGACTATATTTCGCCTAAGTTAGTGTGGTTTAAATTTATTTATGATCACCAAGCAAACTCACGTAAGTACAAGTTCTAATACACTTTTTTTTTTTTTTTACGTAAGTACAAGTTCTAATACACTTTTTTTTTTTTTTTTAAAGACCAACATTAACCTTCTACGGCATGTACTGACTGAAATAGCAAATTTTTCCTAACCCCCCACCTCTCGTGTGGGAAAGGGGGCTGCCTCCTAACTTGCCTGATGGAATGTCACTTTGGCCTCACCATTAGAGACAACCCCCAAAGGTCCTGGGAATCGCGCTAAAGCAACGGGCAAACTTTTACACGCATATGAAATCACGACACTGCATTTCCATCTACTAAGAGGGAAAAACTGCCTCTCATAATACGAATAAATATATATATCACCCATGCTCCTATAACTCACCATCACCAGAAGAAAAAAAATAGCAAGAATGAAACACTAGAGTTGTTCCTACCATAAGAGGATTAATGTTGACAGTTCCTTTTAGCCTCTCTCATCTGAAAAAAAAAAAAAAAAAAAAAAAAAAAAATCGGCTGATGTTACAAGGAATGGATTCCATCATGTATCTTGACCATGAGCAGGTTGTTATGAAAAAAAGAGGAAAGGACAAAAAAAAAAAAATGCAATAGGAAGAATAAGGAAGGGAACATGTGCAGAATGGCAAGAGACGGAGTGGGAAAGACAGCAACACATAACAAGAACAGAGAAAACAACAATGAAAATGCCACAGAGAGAGAGAGAGAGAGAGAGAGAGAGAGAGAGAGAGAGAGAGAGAGAGAAAATATGGACAGACAAAACAGAGAGATTATTAGTGGAAATACCAGCGAAATCCGACCGAAACAATATCACGAAAAGAAAAGAATGAAAGAAGAAAAAAGGAGACTGGAAAAGTTAAGGCATATAAACACAAACACACAGAGAAAGAAACTTTTAATGAAGACAGATAATAACAACACTCTCAGATTCCTACTATTCACTCTCAGCTGCAAGCAATTATCTGGTGATACTTGGAATAAATATAAAAGTTGCCCCCAAAACGAGAAATGTAATGGTACCAGAATGAATGAACAATCCCAGGTACTAAAGACTCACTGTCAGATGAAGAAAATTGCTTGGCGTTGGCTGGAACAAAACAGTAAGATAATCCTGACTCTGACTGTATTAATATATCAAGTGAAAAACATGGGAATGATAAAAAAAGGAAACTGGAAGAACGTGGAGCATAAAAACAGAATTTAATGACAAATAATGAGCCAGAAGAAAACAACAAAGACTGGAAAATAAAAAAAGGAAATAAGACAATGAAGAAATGATAATGTGGAAAACAAGGAACATAAACAAACAGAACAATGACTGATAAACTGCCAATTAAATAGAGAAAAACGACAGGAAAAATTAAAAGGACGGAATGAAGAATAGGATCGATATGACACACACACACACACACACACACACACACACACACACACACACACACACACACACACACACACACACACACACACACACACACACACACACACACACACACACGGTCAGACAGACAGACAGAGAGACAGAGAGAAAGCAACAAAGATAATGTTGAAATATTAACATCAGTAAGAGAAAAGGAGAATAAAACTGAGAATGTAAAACTAGGAAACATAGCAGTGACAAGAGACAACCAGGGAAGACAGTAACTTATTTTAAGGGCAGAGAAAACATTGAATCAGAACAGAAAGGCATGATATATAACAATGGGTGACTGAAAGAGCAGGGGAACATAATCAACAAGGTGTGACATAGACAGAGGGCAAAGGCAATATAGAGTGGCAAAATGAATTCATATTACTTTTGCCAGTTGTATTTAATTTTTATCGTTTCTTGTAAGAACAGAACAATTTCTATCAGTATTCAAGAGTTAAATGACACCCTAAGTACATACAGTATATATATATATATATATATATATATATATATATATATATATATATATATATATATATATATATATACAGTATATATATATATATATATATATATATATATATATATATATATATATATATATATATATGTGTGTGTGTGTGTGTGTGTGTGTGTGTGTGTGTGTGTGTGTGTGTGTGTGTGAGAGAGAGAGAGAGAGAGAGAGAGAGAGAGATTTTGTGAACCATTTACACCAAAATATGAATCGAGACTAGGAGAAACATACAAAGATACTTTGCTCTATACATAAATAAAAGTTTATATGGATTATAAACTATCTCTACCAGGGACGCAGTGAGGAAGCAACGTGACAGAATATTCACTAATATTCTCACTATTTCAGGGACAAATGTCTTCACTTACTCACGAAGTTCAACGTTGACGTAAGGGAAAGTAAAATATGGCTTATACAATGTACGATTTCCTTTTTCCAGCCAGGCAATAAATAAACAAACAGGTAGGACATGAGCACGGGGCTAGATGTTACGAAATATTAATCGAATGTGAATAATCTTCAAAATAATGATATGACGCAAAGGGGTACATTTTCTCATTGTAAGTGAAACAGCCTGAAAAAAAAAAAAAAACATAGATTAAGAACCCTCTGAACTGGATAACGTTCTACGCTGCTTTATATTTCCTACGCAAAAAGGATTATTACAACCTTGGAACTTACTGAAGGTTACCAGCCCAAGCCATACCCCATAAGTGTCAACCCTCCACCCACCTACTTTGCCCCCGTGACCTGTTCCTGCATTGACAGTTTTTCATGTATTGGCCTTTTTCCCCCATACACATATTTTCCTCTCATGGTAAAATTTTCACGATGGACATTTTTTTCCTACATGGACCCATTTTTTCCTGTGGACCAACATTCTTTCAGTAGGCCTATTTTCTGTTAGATATATGAGGCATCAAGGGCCAGAGGGACCACCGTTCCATTATGACAGAGAGAGAGAGAGAGAGAGAGAGAGAGAGAGAGAGAGAGAGAGAGAGAGAGATAACAGCCACCCAATAAATTCAGGCATTGTCTTGCACGTGGCAAAGATGACAAAGGAAAAGCGACCTTCATTTTCTTTTTTTAATGAAGGCTTCTTATAGCGTCATTCCTGGTGAGTTAGGTTTTAAAACTTTATTCATAATGATCTCATAATTACAGTATATTAAAAACTTACCGTAGCCTAGCACATGCAAATTACATCCATGATATAAAGTACAACAATGATTCGTATAGACATTGACATGCTTTTTCTAGACAGCCACATAGAGGAATGGGTATGCTTCAGAATTATTACAAATTTCATATAGAGCCAGTCTTTATACTCTAAACTTTCCCCATCTTTAACTCTGAAGTACTTAATACTATAATTTGAAATGATCGTTAAATTTCCTCATCCTTAACTGAGAAATATTTACAATTAATATTTGAAATCTTCGGCTCGTGTTTTCCTCATGGACCTCTTTCCAACGTGGACATTTTTTTCCATGTACCTATTTTCCACGTTTGCCCTATTATTACATTTTCCTATATTTCCACAGTGGATCCATAGTCCCCTTTGACCTATTTTCCCTCAGTTGACATATATTCCCTCTTTGACCAATTTTCCCTCAATTGACACATTTCCCTCCTTAGGCCTATTTTTCCCCCTGACCTATTTTCCTCCTGGACGTATTTTCCCCTTGGACCTATTTTCCTCCTGGACCCATTTTCGCCCTGGACCTATTTTCCTCCTGGACCCATTTTCCCCCTGGACCTAATTTCCTCCTGGACCTATTTTCTCCTGGACCTATTTTCCTTCTGGACATATATTCCCCTGGACCTATTTTTCCCCCTGGACCTATTTTTCCCCCTGGACCTATTTTCCCCCTGGACCTATTTTCCTTCTGGACCTATATTCCCCTGGACCTATTTTCCCCCTGGACCTATTTTTCCCCCTGGACCTATTTTTCCCCCTGGACCTATTTTTCCCCCTGGACCTATTTTCCTTCTGGACCTATATTCCCCCTGGACCTATTTTTCTCCCTGGACCTATGTTCCTCCTGGACCAATTTTCTTTCTGGACCAATTTTTCCTCTGACCAATTTTCCTCCTGGACCTATTTTCCCCCTGGACCTATATTCCCCTGGACCTATTTTCCTCCTGGACCTATTTTTCCCCTGGACCTATTTTCCTCCTGGACCAATTTTTCCTCCTGGACCAGTTTTCCTCGTGGACCAATTTTCTCCACATGGGGAAACACCGAATCCATACGCATACCTATTTTCTCCCAGGGACCTGTTTTCCCCCATGAACCTATTTTAACCACTGGACCCATGTTTTTACTTCCACCCAGTTCCCCTCGTACATAATCCATGGCAATCCTATGGACCTAATTACCATATGGACTTTCCCCACGGACCAATATTTCCCCCGGGCCTATTCTTCTACATGAACCTCTTTCCTCCTATGACTTTTACTCCTCTTGGACCTGTTTCCGCCATGAATCCATTTTTCACCATGGACCCATTTTTTTTCTATCAACCTATTTCCCTCAGTAGATTTATATTCTCCCTTGGACCTATTTCCCTTCTGGATTAGCTTTTTAAATGGACCAGCTTTTCTTCAAGGACCTATTCTGTCCCAGTGCATAAACACAAAGTCCCTATATGTACCTGTTTTTTTTCCTTGGACCCATTCCTCCTTGGATCATTTTTTTTTTTTACCATTTTTTTTTTTCCAGATTATGATAATACGAAACAATGTAAAAATTTTGCCTGAAGAAATTAAAACGCCCATAAGGTTAAGAGTGAAATCTTTGAATGTAGGTAGTATGAGGGGTAGAGCAGGGGGATGGCAGAGGCCTTTTGGAGAGCGTGGGTGGATGTCTACTGCATACAGATGGTCAGATTGAGAGAAGGATCAGCAAGGATGATGTCGGGATGGATTATAGGTACAAGTTATTCAGGAAGGAAAGTACAGATGGATTCTGGGTGTGCTGTTGAAGAGAATTGGATGCTAAGGTACTATGATCGTAATGAGGGCATACAAAACGATTCCAGCCTTGAAAATGTATTTGGAAAACTCTTGGTAACAGTAATAACAATCATTCCCCACAGCTTGACTTGGATAATGAAGAAAAAGACACATTTTGGGAGATCTGATATATGTGGTTAAAGGTGCCGGGGACGATCAGATTGTATTTTTGGGAGGGGATTTCAGTGGTTATGTGGGTGCAGCAGTACTAGGATGCGAAGCTGTGCGTGGAGGGTGCACATATGATGTACAAGGAATGCAGAATGTGAAATAATACTAGAGTTTGGAGAAGCAATGGACATGATTTTGCGCATCATGATTTTTAGGAACAGAGCGAGAGAAGACTGATAACATGTGAGTCTGGGGGCTACAGTATCCAGATCAATTCTTTCCTGATCAAAAGGCCTGATAAAAATGTGAAAGTTATGGGAGGCAGAAACTGTGTGAAGCAACACAAATTACTAAGTAACATGGTAATAAGGAAATGAGCAGTGAAGAAAGAACCTATACTCTCATGAAGAAAACATGGAATTTATTGAAAAGCTGCACAGGATGGTTTCTAAACCGAGATGAGCAGAGTGTTGGCTGAGTATAGGATCACTGACAAAGGTGCAAACTAGCAGTACAGGGCTCTCGGTATGTCTCTTAAAATTACTACTTAGATGTATGGCTGGACAAGGGACCCACCAAGACGTTTGTTGGTGGGATGATGTAGAAAAAGATGCAGTTAAAGAAAAAAAAGAAGACTGCTTATGGAATGGAAAAGAGGTGATATCGAAGAAGAATGCTTAGCAGCTAAGCATAGAACCAGAAAGGAGGAATGTAAGGCAAAGTCCGAATTTCAGATATTTTTACTGTTTATGCTAAACAGTGATGAAAGGAGGAATTTCACATTTAAAGCGACTAAACAGTTGACGGGAGAAAATAGGAATATCATAGGCAAACAGCTTCTGAAGGACGGTGAAGGAAAGGGTAAGTGGACAGTGAAAATATTAAGGATGTTTGGGGTGAACATTATAGCCGGTTGCTGAACGAGGAGTTTGAAACATGAAATGTTGGGAGATGGCAGATCCTGTGCTTGGCCTTTGGCCTTTAGTTGATAAGGTAATTGACATAATTCAGTTAGAGAAGGCTACAGGTGTGTCTGGGTGTTGAAGGTGTTTGGATGTTGAAGGTGTTTGGAATGTATGAGTTGATTTAGCGACATTAAGTACATTTAATTTTTACTTGTTTGTTGTGTCAGATGACTGATTCAAGACTGTGACTGTAACTGTGTGTAAGACGAAGGATGATGCCCTGTAAAGAGGAAATAATGAAAGCACAAGGCTTTTACACCAGACAAAGAAGGTAATGAGAGAGTTCTAGAAGGTATGATTATGGGCTGAGTGAATATTGATGAAATGCAATTTGAGTTTATGCCTGGCAAATGTTCCACTGTCGCAATAGTCACTGTCTGAGAGACTCAGGAAATGTTTATTGGAAGGAAGAGATGCTTTTTTTTTTTTTTTAAATAAGAAACCTTCTGACAGAAAATAGAAGAAGGTAATGAAATGGGCAATGGGAAAGCTTGGGAATGAAGAATGGCTGATTAGAATGGTTATGGCAATGTACGAGGGTGCTCGCTCCCAGGTGAGAGTGAACGGAAGTTTGATGAATTTTCCGTGAACTCTGGTGTGCATCAGGAGTCAATTTTAAATCCCTGATTGACTGTTGTGATGTTTGAAGCGCTCTCATGTGACTCCAAAATTGAAATCACATGAGAGGTGTTGTATGCTGATAACTTGGTGCAGATGACAGAGAATGGGAGCATAAAAGAGGAAAGATTTAGGAAACGGAGAAATGGAATGAAGAACACGAGTTTGAGAGTAAACGAGTTTTAGAGTAAAAATGCGATCATGGTTGGGTCAACTCGTGGTACTGTCTTAGCAGAAACGTATAGCCATGCACAGTTTGCCACAAGGGTGTAGGAAACAATTCCATTTTGTATAGTGTTTGTGATAATTCATTGGGAGCATAAAAGAGTGGTATTGGAGAGGGGCAGCGAAATGATGCTGATTATAAGTACAGGGTATGTAATATGTAAAGGTGGGCATTCAGAAGGAGAGAGGTGGAAAATGAATAATTTTGCTGAAGAGTGTCTTGAGTGTGTAAAGGAGATTTATTACTTTGGGACACATGATATGTAGTGAAGGTGGGGCTGGAGCTAGCTAGGTAGCAGGAGTAAGGAGTGGTTGGAGAAAGTTTAGGGAGTTATGGTCTCTCTTGACTTTGAGAGAACTCTTCCACTGTGCCAAGGGGTCCTTATATGCAACGTGTGTTAGAAGTGTACTGCGGTACAGTAGTATGACTTGGGCAAGAAAGGAGGAAGATATTCGTAGGCTCAACTTACAGGGCCGCGAATGATCAGATGGATGTATAGTGCGTCCTTGGAAGACAGGCCGAAGGAGGTAAGCATTGTGAATGAAGAGCTGAGAGGAAGGATGATACGTGAATGTATCAGTGACATGACGAAGAAGATTAGATTGAAATGGTTTGGGTATGTGTAATAAGATGGAGGATGGCAAATGGAAGCAGAGGGTGAGAGGGGTGAATGCTGAAGGCAGACTTGCTAGAGTCTATCTATCTACTATTGCCAGACCCCCCAATCCCGCATGGGGTGGCCACAAACAAATCGCCTCCATGTCGCACTGTCCCACGCCATTTCGCTGCCCTCCACCCAGCTCACACTCCCCTCCCTCATATATTTCTCCATTCCATCCCACCATCTCATCATCGGCCTCCCCCTCCCTCTTCCCCTCTCCACCTCACTCACATGCACTCTTCTTGTTAGTCTCTCGCTCTCCATCCTCTTCACATGCCCCAACCACCTCATTGTATTTCTCCCAACGTTTTCTGTCACATCCACATCCACCACAACGCTCCTTCACTTCCTCATTTGTCAGTCTGTCTCTATATGTAACTCCGCATGCTCCTCTCAAATAACTCATTTCCACTGCTCTCACTCGTGACTTGTGTCCTTCCAACAAGGTCCATGCTTCACTTCCATACATTAGAGTTGGTATCACATCCTATCATGCAGCGACTTTTTTACTTCCGCTCTCACTTCCCTATTTCTTACCTCTGCTTTCAAAGAACCAGTAACTTTTCTTCTTTGTTGCACCCTTTCAAGCACTTCATCCCCCAAACTTCCATTCTTACTCGTCACACTACACTCACATTCTCCATTTCCTCATCATCCAACCTCATTCTTCATTCAGTGACTTCATTCTCTCGAAGACCATAACTTTACTCTTCCCTACATTCACCTTTAGATTCCATTTCCTACACTCTCTCCCAGATTCATTCACCAAACCTTGTAGTTTCCCTTCGTCTTCATTTAACAATACTGTGTCATCTGCAAACAACAATACAGGACGTTTCCAAATGCTGCCCTCTCTCATTAGGGCCACCCCAATATCCAGGGCTCCACCTTAAATTACTTTTATTACCCAATCCACATACAGATTGAACAAACATGGAGACATTACACGTCCCTGTTTCAATTCAACATTCAGATAGAAAAATTCCCTCAGTTCACTATCGACATGCACTGCAGCCTTAGCATCCTCATACATACTCTTCATGGCACTCAACAATTTCCTATTTACTCCATAATTCTTATTATTTTCCACTTTCCTTGTCTATCCACTCTGTCACATGCATTCTCCAAATCCATGAAGGCTGCATACAGCTTCTTTCCGTACTCTAGAAACGTTTCCACTAAAGACCTAAGGATGAATATCTGATCCATGCAACCTCTTCCCTTCCCTAAACCTCCTTGTTCTTCACCAACTAATTCCTCTGCTATATCTCTAACTGTGTCAGTAAGTATCTAGCCATATACTTTGCCTATTACATTAAGACTTCAAATGCCCCTATTATTACCACACACTTTTTTCCCTTTTCCTTTGTCCAGAGGAATAATTATACCTGACTTCCAATCCCCATTTTGACTTTCTTCCTTGCTTCCACTACTTCCATTAACCTGCTTTCTTTCTTAGTTCTCACTAACCCCCTTCTCCCAGCCATTCCCCAGCCACATATACTCGAATTACTTTCATTCTCACTGTTTAAAAGTTACTTAAAGTGTTCTGTCCATTTGCTCACTTCTTCTCCCTTCTTCTCAATCAGTCTACCATTATCATCTTTTACTCCCTTAGTAACTTCTTTATCACCCTCTCTTACCCATTTTACCTCCTTTCAGAAGATTTTTTTTACATTCCCTCCACTTTACACTCAAATTCCTTCCAACTTCCTCATCCACTCTCTTCTTACCCTCTCTTACTAATCTTTTCACCTTCCTCTTCCATCTCTCGATTTCCTTCACGTCTCTGTTTCCCATCCACTCATTATATGCTCTTTTCTTTTGCACCACAGCCTGTCTCACCTCTTCGTTCCACCATGCTGTTTCTTGCACCCCCTTTCGTCTTCGCTTCATGCCACACACCACCTCACATGCTGCACAGATTTCTTCTTTGAAAATCTAACACACACCTTCCACCTCCCCCATCTGCTCCAGATCATATTTACCCAATTGTTCCTCCACCTCTTTCCTATATTCTGCCTCTTTTCCATTCTCTTGCAACTAATCTACCCTCCTGGTATGGACTACTTCCTTCTGCTCCTCCCTCCCTCTATTCCTCCATTGCACTTGAACCTTGACTTTCACCACCTCCAAGTGGTGCTCAGAAAGTCCGCTCCGTCAACCTCTGTATGCTCTTGCATCCATTACATACCTTCTCATTCTGTCATCCACACACATAACTAATCATTGCCTTTCATTCATTCAGTTCACCACCAACCCTTCTCATCACCCGCCACGTATACCTGTGCATCAATTTGTGCCTAAAGAGGGTATTGGCTATCACCAACCCTTTCCCAGCACGCATGTCCACTAGTACCCTGCCATTCTAATCCACTTCTGCAGGCACTCCCAGTTCACCAACTACTCCATCCACCTCCACATTCCCTCCTTATCCATTCATATCTCCAATCAAAAACACTCTCATCTCTATCAAACTCTTCCATGCATGTTTCCACATTTGCCGAGAACTCTTCTTTCACTCTGCTTGCACGATGTTGCGTTGGCTCATACACACACACAGTCGCCCATGTTTGTATTCCCACATCAGTCTTACCCACACAATCCTTGAACCAACTGATCCATCCATCCATCCATCCATCATCCAATCCTACGTTGCCCCATGAGAAGCGTAGGAGTCCAGGGCTAGGCAAGTTGGTTTTGACATTTAAGATGAGAGTAACCAACCTCATTCATCCCTGAGTGGCGTTACATGAGTAATAAACCCTAACCACCCCTTGGATATAAACCTTCACTGGTTCATTCCGATTGGAGCACCGTAATTGCCCACTAAACCATCAAGCGCCGATATTTGGTTATATGATTGCCACCCAGCGTAGTAAATCGTTTCCTGGGGTACAGGGGTACAGGAAACCATTTGGCTTGTCACTCAGTGTAGAGTTACCCACAGGCAGAAGGAAGAAGAAAGAATGAAGGAAAGAAAGACAGAAGAGGGAGTGTAAAGTCACCCGTAGGCAGAAGGACGAGGAAAGAATGAAGGAAAGAAAGACAGAAGGAAAGAAGTATGGAGGAGAGGAAACGGCAGACACCCAAGAGCAGTACTGCATCGAGTGAGTGGATGGTGAGAGCGTCTTCCATCTCTTGGACACATAACAGTACACTCTCTTTTGTCCTCTCATTCTCACCTACTCCCTCTCATATACCCCATCCATACTCCCACTCTCTCACACTGTCACTTGCTAGAAGCAGAGCCAAAAAAACTGGGGAAGAGGTCATACAGTGCGACCTCACAGATGTGGAACTGAACAGAGAGGTAGTTAGAGACCTAGAAGCCAGGAAAGCGGCCAATTGGAGGCCAGTGCCTAAGCATGCAAGAAAACTAGAACCTTTACAAATGAAAAGAAGGGAACCGAACCTATGTTCCTACTTTAGCCTATTCCGCAGACGCATATTCCTTACGGACACATTTTCCCACGTGGACTTAATTCCATCATGTTCCTAATTCATACCATGGCATTACTCCCAATGGACCTAGTCACACTATCCGTCCATTCACTCACATCCTTGCAGCCTCACTCAGTGCAGTCTGTCTCTAAAGTAGGACGACGGCTCAATAAGAATCCACACACACACACACACACACACACACACACACACACACACACACACACACACACACACACACACACACACACACACACACACACACACACACACACACACACACACACACACACACACACACACACACACACACACACACACACACACACACACACACACACACACTGAAAGAGAGAGAAAGAGAGAGAGAGAGTGAGAGGCTTCGCAATTTAGCACACAAAAGACTCCTCTAAGGTAAATATAACAGGAGAGAGCAACAATAATATAAATATAACATAATCGTATTGAAGGTATAAAATGAAATGACAAAGACTATATTGGATGAAGAAAGAGACATGAAGAGAGGCGAGACAGTGGCATAGAATGATAATAAAAATCGACATAATATTAAGATAACAGAAAATTTGTGTGTGAAATAGCAAACTTACGTAAACAGGGACTATAATTGAAAAAACATTAAGGAAAGAATAATAATATTAATGGGACACTATAAGAGAAGACGAACCGGCATATAGACGAGAGAGAGAGAGAGAGAGAGAGAGAGAGAGAGAGAGAGAGAGAGAGAGAGAGAGAGAGAGAGCATAACCTACATACAGACGGACAATGTGTCGTAATGGAGGAGGACGCCATGCGGAAAGAATATGGCAGGTTGAAAGAGAACCGAACCAGACAGACAGACAGACAGGCATGTAGACAGACAGGTAGGAAAACGGAGTAAAAGAAACAAGGGAGTAAATAGGGGAAGAATAAACAGAGAGAATTAATAAAGACCGAGAAAACATTAATAAAAGAAGGTACAGGGACGGGAAGAATAAAAGGGAGGGTGAAAGAGCAAAGGGAACATAAACACAGAGGCGAGACAGCAATATTCCTAGAACGAGGGGACGGTGTGAGGACCAGAGGAATAACAACAACAACATATATAAGGCCTCCATCAGGACCCTCCTTCCACCTCATATACTTACACCCATTTCCCGCCCAACATCAAGGTCACATTTCGCCCAATTCCCCACCCACATTGCTGTTACATTACGCTAAATTCCAGCCCACATTACGGGTAGATGTCTGCCAACTTTTGTCTACGTTACGCCCATTTCTAGCTCATATGCATGTGAAAATCCTTCCCCTTTGCCATTCCAATCATGTTCATATCCAGCCTAACTTCACTTCTCGCATAAAGACCACATCCTGCCCCTTTACAACTCACATCAGTGCTCCATTCATCCCAGTTCCAATCTAAATCCTGCCAAATTTCCCTCATTCTTTCATCTTTTCTTGGACACATCTAACATACATACAGCTATCTCACATTTTACTCTATACTCCCCACATCCAATTTATTATCCCATTTGCTATCCACATACTCCAGAAACGTCATCTTTCTTTCACATTGCCCCTAATTCCACTCTCATATTAAATTCCTCCTCCACACCTATTGAAGCGTATCCACACTACTCCATCACCCACCCACTGTCCACCCACACCTGCCTACATTTCACTTACAACACATCCAGCTCTCTGTGAGATGTGAACCCGTCGATTTATCACCAGGATTTCGGGTTGATCTTAAGAACTCCGTCGTCCTCCTGGATGCTTTATTTAGAGCTTGGATGTTACACCAACGGAGTATAGTTGATCTCTTACTCTCATACAATCTTTCAGGGTACAGGCAGAGAGTTTTCTTTGTGTGTGTTGCCCAGTGTCAGAGTACATTGTTTACAGATAAAATTGTCTCTCCAGCAGAATTTGCAAGATGTCGGCTGGCCTCATCCTGACTCAAGAAGTTCACATATGTATCAGAGGCAAACATCCGGTTGCTTACTCCTACGTCTCTCATACATCTTAACCATAGCTACGTACACCTACCTAGAATACGAGTAAATTACTATCCTACACAAGCTCCATCCCAATGGCCATATCCCATCTATGTCCCACTATTACTTCGGCATCATCCCATTCATTCCAGTCGCATCCCACTCACATCAAACCTACACTAGTTATATCCATTCTACACTCCACGCACACAGTTCATCTAAGTCATTTCTCATCTATACTCACTCACATGTAACCTATCCTGTGCTTACACTCACTTTCATTCCATCCCACCATCATCTTATCCATGCTCACTGACGAACAGCCTGCACTTTACCCAGATTCAGTAACATTCCATCCATATCCCACTCCTTGCCCACACTCAGTACCATTCCCATTCTGTTTTACATTTCAATATACATTCTGTTCTACATTCTATCCCACATCTCTCCATCCCTTAGAAACTACCGTCAATCAGTAGCTCTATACCTTTCATCACACTCAGTCATATTCCGCATATATATATCTGTCACTGACCTCTTCCTCCCCAGCTTCACTCACATCCAGCTCACTTTTACTCGTTCTTCACCTATAATCAAACACACTTCCGCACTCACATCGACGCAACCTTTCATTGACATCCCACACCCCCACACCACCCAGTCTGCTTCCATCCTCTCAAACCTCATCATCATACACCCAACCCAAACTCATGACATCAACATTCCATATAATCTCACGGTTCTCACCCTCATTCAAACCGACATGCATGTAACTCCCACCTACATTTCAAACCACTCTCACGTTCTGTAATTATATACCCCTACATATCCCTCGCACAAATCCCATTCATTTCCATGTCCACATTTCCACACACATTCGTCTACTTTGCATATGTATCCTCAGTTACTTAACCATCCACCTCACACACACACACACACACACACACACACACACACACACACACACACACACACACACACACACACACACACACACGCACGCACGCACGCACGCACGCACGCACGCACGCACGCACGCACGCACGCACGCACGCACGCACACACACACACACACACACACACACACACACACACACACACACACACACACACACACACACACACACACACACACACACACACACACACACACACACACACACACACACACACACACACACACACATACCGTAATTACATACCTCCCGAAACTCACGCACATCCACTCTAACAAACACATCCACACTCACAAGCTACCCACAGTCACGTTCGAGCTTCCAACTACACTTCATCACCACCATCACAGCCACGTCCAAATCCCCATCCACAGGCCATCCCTCCCCCTTGCTACGTCTGAACCTCCACCCATACTTTATCCCTCACCCACTCCTACGCCCAAACTCCCCCTTACACTTCATCACCCACCCACAGCTACGTCTAAACTCCCACCCACACTCACCTCTTCCACCCACAACTACGTCTAAACTCCCACCCACATTCAACCCTCCCACCCACATCTTCGTCTACCTCCCACCTAATCTACTTCACCAATCCAAAGTTACGCAACGGCCCTCATATTCACTCCACCCTTTTCTCCCAGCCACGACAAACTCTCACTCATACTCCATACTCCATGCACAACTAAGTAAACACTCCTACACACACTCAGTACCCTACAACCACATCCAGACTTTCAAAAACATTCCATTCCCTGCTCACAGCCATGTCCAAATTCCCATCCATATTCCATTCTTCACCCATCACCAGGTTCAAACTCCCACTGCCACACATCATGCCTGTCCACGCCTACATCAAAACCCTCTTCCTCAGCCAAACTCGCATCCACACTCACCTCCCCACCCACAACTCCGTCCAAACTCCCACCCACACTCCACCCCTCTTCCACAAACTCCCAGCCACACTCACTTCCTTCACCCACAGCTACGCCCAAACTCTAAATCATACACCACCCCTCTCCCACAGTCAAACTCCCCCACACACATCCGCGTCTCATCTCCCACATTAACATCATTCCCCACCAGCAACTCCGTCCCATCTCCCACCCCACTTCACGTTCATGCTCCCACCTACACTCCAATCCCACACATTCCCACGTCCAATTCCCCACCCACACTCCCATCCCGCGCCCACTCCCACATAAATGCTCAAAACAGCCTTCGCGTCCTCATGGATACTCATGATCCCTTCCTTAATGGCGCGATATCTGAGGCCCCGGAGCAGTATAGGATATTTCACCCACCTCGCTGGGGATGGATGTCTCATGTCGTGAAAGACCAGGTGGAGTTTTCTGGCGAGGGGTTCAGGGCTGGAATGAGTTTGGGGTTAATGGTATGGAAATGAGAGAGAGAGAGAGAGAGAGAGAGAGAGAGAGAGAGAGAGAGAGAGAGAGAGAGAGAGAGAGAGAGACAGACAGACAGACAGACAGAGACAGACAGACAGACAGACAGACAGAGACAGACAGACAGACAGACAGACAAACAGACACAAATATGGACACAAAGACTGCCAGACAAAGACAGACGTAATCAAATAGATAAAAACGCAATGTTATGTGTGTATGATAAACTTTGTGTGTGTGTGTGTGTGTGTGTGTGTGTGTGTGTGTGTGTGTGTGTGTGAAGGAGAGAGAGCCTGAACAGCATCTCATCACACAGCAGCCATGTCAATTATGAGGTGAGCAGGAGGCAAGATGAGGCCCAGGATTTGGCAAGTCCCGACCTAAGACTGATCATATCCTACTTAATCCCTGGACGGAGGTTGGAAGAGCCAATTGCGTGTAATGGAGGTGGCGGTGGTGGTGGAGGGATTGTTGGGGAGCTGGTGTAGTGGTGGTGGTGGCGGTGTTACAAGGATTTGGGAGAGGATGGAGCTGTGGTGGTTATAGGAAGGTTAGGAAGATGGGTGTGGTTGTTGTGGTGATGGTGGGATAGACATGGGGATGGTGGAGCTTTTATGGTGGAATGTTTAGGGAGATAGTGTGGTGGTGGTGATATTGGTGCTGGTGGTTGTGGGATGACTATGGAAGCGGCGAAGTGGTGATGGTCGTGGTGGTCTTGCTGTTGTTGTGGTGGTGGTGGTAGAATTGTTATGGAAATGGCAGAGTTGTGAAGCTATTTGGAGTTGTGGAGGTGGTGATGTGAACATTAGGGAAAAACCGTAATCGTGGTTGTGGTAAGCAGACGATGATGTTATGGTAATAGCTGTTGATGTGGTGAAGTGAACCAAGGATTGCTGTGGTGGTAAAATTATTAAGAAGGCAGTGAATAGCAGTTGTGGTTGGGAGGTAAATAGTGGTAAATAATACATTGTAACAGGGATTGCCTTAACTGCAATGGCTACTGTTGTTGTGGGTGTTGTTATGGTGGTGGCTGCACTTGGTGTGGTGGTGTGAAAATGTTGTAGTCATGGCTGATGGTGAGATGGCTATTCTGGTGTAAATATTGGGTGCTATAAGGCTGCTGCTATAGTCGTGATAAAGGATGACATGCTGTTATTAACACGATCCTTCAACTTTGATGCAAAAGTTGTATAATACTCTTGATTACTGATTTATTTATTTATTTATATAA
This sequence comes from Coenobita brevimanus, assembly GCF_032717465.1. Taxonomy (NCBI): domain Eukaryota; kingdom Metazoa; phylum Arthropoda; class Malacostraca; order Decapoda; family Coenobitidae; genus Coenobita; species Coenobita brevimanus. Next base: position 1,646,099 of record NC_137018.1, on the reverse strand, counting down.
ACATGCTTATATATGCATGTAAGTTTATATATGTTTGTAATAAATGTATATAACAATATGAAGAGAGAGAGAGAGAGAGAGAGAGAGAGAGAGAGAGAGAGATCACACATATGTATATTGAATTTCCTCTCGTTTTATTATCATTTTTCAGTCTGCTCACGACTCCATCTGTATTCATGTGAGGAAGGTGCCGTAACCAGTGGTCGCCGGGGAGAGAGAGTCCCTTTGGCGGAGGAGGGAGGCCCTGGCTTTAATCTCACGCGCCTCAATGTCCAGTCCAGAGTAAACACAATATCTCACCTTCCTCCCAAACTGTCCCCCTCACACACACTCTCTTCTTCACACTGTCTTCCACACACCCTTTATCTCTCATACTGCCTTCTTTACACCATCATCACATACTCTCTCACTCTGTATTTCTCACAGTGACATTCTGACTGCCATCTCAACTTATCCTTACACCCCCCCCCTTACATACTCCCTCTTAATCTCTCTCTTTCACACTTTCTTCTTCACACACTCTTTTTCATACTGCCTTTACACTGTCGTCTTCTTCGTGCCCTCTCATTCCGTTTTCTGACACAGTTCCTCTCATACTTAAAGCACACTGTTATCACCAACCTTGTCTCTCTTACATTCTCCTTTAAACCGCCTTCTTCACAGTGTCTTCTTCTCACACCATTTTCCTCAGAATGTCAACATCACGCAGTCTTATGTCAGTTTCTTCATACATGCTCCTTTTTTTTTTTTTTTATGTGTTCAATGATAGGCACCCTGTTCCCAGGGCCCAGTAGTTCTCCTGCATACCATACACCTCCACATGTCACCATCTCGACATGAACGCCCACCGTCCATATTGAATACATGCCAGGGCTGTTTCATACATGACTGATGTATTGATATTTGCGGGGATAGTTATACGACATGTCGGCGGGTCTTTTAGTAGATCAGTTAAGTATGGTTGTATGAAATTCAAATCCTTAAACTGTTCACTGTCCCAGCGGTGATTCGAACCAGGGTCCATTAGGACTGTACGCCACCTCTCGACCGATTCAGCCACAGCCTCCCCAGATCTTATAGTCTCATACTGCCTCTTCACACTGTCAATCTCTCAGTCTTCTCTCACGCCGCTTTCTTGCTCTGTTTCTTTAATACACTTTCGCTCACGCTGCTTCCCTCATATACATTCTCTCTCAAACTACATCCTTCTCTTTCTTCTTCTTCTTCTTCTTCTTCTTCTCTCTCTCTCTCTCTCTCTCTCTCTCTCTCTCTCTCTCTCTCTCCTCCTTACGTAACCTGTTACAGGCACAGTGTTCTGACGTTACGTGAGCCTAAACACACACACACACACACACACACACACACACACACACACACACACACACACACACACACACACACACACACACACACACACACACACACACACACACACACACACACACACACACACACACACACACACACACACACACACACACACACACACACACACACACACACACACACACACACACACACACACACACACACACACACACACACACACACACACACCTCTCACATTTCGTTCTCACAAAAACACTGCACACTTCTTCCTCAGAATGGCTTCTCACACTTACAATCATCATCATCATCATCGTCATCACCAGCATTACCCTCAGTATCGTCAACATTTCACTACTATAGATGGGGGAGATAAAAAGCAAAGCCAGGGAAAAGGAAAACACATAAGGAAAACCGTATTCAGCGTCGCCCATAAATAAACCTTATCTCAACTGACGTATCATTAACCCTTTCAACTCGGTGACGTATATGCTTACTCTGGGCAGCATGCCAACAGACGACTCTATTTACGAAGGACCTATAGTAGTAAAGGAATTAATTATAGTTATGTCTCACTCCTCCAGCTGGAAAGAAATTGTCTTAAGCACGATTCGGAAGCCAGGAATGAACCTAAAATCGGTCAGTAGATGGAATAGGTGAAACTATCGTTGTGATCAGTGCCTTTGGGTATTTTATTCAGTCTAACACGTAAAAATTTGTACAGCCGAGGGTAATCCTATCATATAAAGGCTTTAAAAACTATCTGAAATCACCATTTCAATTTGCAGACCATGAATAATTTTTAGAGTTAACACCAGACAATTTCGTGGAGTGAAAAAAAAAAAAAACTACCTCCCAAAGGCTTACGACAGCGCACACTGCAATATCACACATCATGCTCACAGTATTTTTCTCACGCTTCAAAAAATCAGGGTAATTGCTACCTAACTCCTCTCCTGTGATAATGGCAGCTCCTCTTTAACTTCTTTGTCACAGCGTATTAGGTATCCATCAGTCTAATTAAAACTCTGTCTACCTTTCTGTTTATGCATATCCTTATGTGCCTGTCAGTATGTTACGCTATTCTTAAAACTCCTTTTTAAATATGTATCTACCTACCTATAAGTATGTAATTCAGTTAATTTTCTTTGTTTACCCACGTAACTGTAAAATACCCTCTCACTCTCACTTGCCTTAGATTTTACTTATGTTTACATCCATCACAATAATAACTCATGTAACTGAATCAATAGTATCGTAAAGACATCTTACTATTTATTAGTTTATTCTAATGTTATTATAGGTTTATTATCATATAGTTGATACCCAATACTTATTAAAAAATCAGGTTTAGAAATACGGGATTGTACACAACTTAAGTCCGGAATCGTAATAAATGTCGAATTCAGAATATGTTGTTGTCATGTTAATGTTTAACTAAAATTCTGAACACAGTTTTTGACAAAACGTGTAGTGCCCCTAGGTTATGTCAGAAGCAAGGACATTTTCCAGTTCATGCAGGTGTGAGTATGTAAGCATGCTAGAGTGTGTGCGAATGCGCGCGCGCATGGTTTTGTGTGCGTTTGTGTGTGTGTGTGTGTGTGTTTAGAGAGAGAGAGAGAGAGAGAGAGAGAGAGAGAGTGTGTGTGTGTGTGTGTGTGTTTGTGTGTGTGTGTGCGTGTATGTGTGTGTGTGCGTATACTGTATGTGTGTATGTGACTTAGAGAGAGAGAGAGAGAGAGAGAGAGAGTGTGTGTGTGTGTGTGTGTGTGTGTGTGTGTGTGTGCGACATTTCTAAGTATCTCCTCTAAGGCTTATAATGTGATACTACTGTCAGCCTACTCAACTTTGCATTATTTTCCATTTCCTCTGCCTTACCGTGACTCACTACACTATATCATTCCATACTACGCCTCACTCTTATTCATTTAAGTATTTTCTCTACGTTAATGTAATTCAGCTGCATTCCATCGTTTCATGTTTACCTTTTCACGATATTTGATGCTGGTGTCGCAGGAAATATTTTTAAGGCACAGTTTTCAATGACGAGGGTATGGAGTCAAACTCATATTCGTATTTCTAGACGGGAAAGTTTCGAAGTAATGGGCTTCCTAATTTTGTGTGTCGTAGTGAGATATAAGTGGCATAGAATGAAATAATCAGCAACTGCATAACCCTTTCTGGAGATTTAAGGTGATTACGTAGTTGTCACACTTTACCGGATCTGTATCAGTATATATATATATATTAGATGCAACAGATGGGAAGCTCATGAATATCTACTTCCAGACAGGTCCCTAAACGGTACTGGCCATGTCCAGGGTGACCATAACACTGAGAATGTATTCACATAACGATTATCTTTCATCATTGTACAGAAAAAGGAACAATAGTCTTAGTCTAACTCTGTAAAAGTTCATAAGAGAAAATATTTAAGAAGATAATGGACGTATGGTGCATGCCTACAAGAGCTAGAAGGATGAAAGAGGCTCAAAATGCAAATATGATTCAGTCTGTGTAAATATGAGTGGAAATTTCTCCTTAAAATATTAATATAGCTGTATGGATGATTGGGTTAGGGAATATTGTTAAGAAGCGAGATTTTCCAGTTACGTAGTGGAGAATTTTCTCAACTTTTCCCAATGTTTACCGTAGGTTCCTGTACGAGTCAGAGTTGTCAGTTGGCCTGCTGTTAGTGAGCATACTTATTTTGTAAGCTGTACATTAACGTTTGTGCTCTTTTTCTTTTTAATGTTTTATTTATGTGATTGTTTGTTAAATTCTGGGTTTGTATGTTAAACAAGTTAGTGCTGTACAGTGTAAGAAACTCTGGCTGTTTTGGTTGTCTCCGAGTTAGTTATTGTGCTTTCTCTCTCTCTGGGATACACCAGAACTGTGGAAAGATGTAGAAGTTTCTAGAGCAGTGCAGCTTACATAAAGGTGGGGATGAGACCTGAGCAAGTTCAGTCGGTTTTCAGTTCAGTTTGAGTGTAGTGCAGTGAAGTTTGTATATTTTCGGTACTTGTGATAACAATGAAGAGTTGTTGGCAAACAGTGAAAAGTTAATGAAGTTTGTATATCATCGGTACTTGTGAAAATAATGAAACGTTGTCAAGCATTAAGTGTTATTGCAGTTAGTATTATCTGTATAGCTCCAGTGCTTGTGAGGACAGTTAAGTGAAGTTGGAAAGTATTCAGTGTAATTATTTGGAAAATAAAGACAGTGAACGTAAGAAGCCAATGTTTATTTACGATATCTCAGCTGATCCTGTGTACTGTACATCTAAAGGCTGACCACAGGAAGAACAACTTCACTGAGCAACGTCATTCCTGTACTGAACTACAGCTGTTGGAGCCTGTGGCAGTGTGGGATGGGGGCAGAACACTGGCATCAAGAGTGGGATTATCAGGGCTGCAGAGAGTCTAACCTTCGACATGGAAGCAGACAGTGTCAAGACAAGGTCTCGAGCTGGGCAGGAGGAGGAAATCACCCTGGTGACAATTGCGAAGCTATTACAAGCACAGAATGAAGGACAACTAGCACGATGGCTGGGAAAGCTAAACCAGCACAGTTACGAGGTGCAGCACCGTCCTGGGTAGGTACATGGCAATGCTGACAGTCTGAGTCGTCGGCCTTGTGATCAAGAGTGCCGGCAGTGTAGTAAAAAAGATCATAGCAAGAAATGCAGCAGTACTGCAATGACGGCCAGTGTCAGATGAAGAAGACCTGAAGAGGATGCAGATGGACGATGCAGATTTACAACCTGTGCTAGAGTGGCTGCAGCGGAGTACAGTGCGACCATCTTCGGAAGAAGTTTCCAGATTAAGCCCTGCAACCAAGAGCTACTGGAGTCAGTGAGACCTTCTTCCTTTGAACAACGGACTACTGGAACGTCAGAAGGAGACACCTTATGGCCTCAGCAAGTATTGGCAACTGGTGGTTCTGAAGAAGATGAAGTCTAAAATCTTGGATGAGTTCTATAACCAGATCACTTGTGGGCACCTGAGAATGAAGAAAACTCTAAGCTGGCTGCGACAGAGATTCTACTGGATCGGCATGCATCAGGATGTTTTAGAGTGGTGTTGGTCTGTAATGTGTGTTGTGTCAAGATAGGACCCCAAAAATATGGTTGAGCCCCTCTTCAGCTGTACCAAGTGGGTGCACCGATTGAAAGAGACATGGTGGACATTGCTGGACCTTTGCCACTCACTGAAAGAGGGAACCGGTATACAGTATATGTGTTGCCATGGACTACTTCACAAAGTGGCCAGAGGCCTATGCCATCCCCAATCAAGAGGCTGCGACTGTTGCTCAGGTGTTGGTTGACCAGTTTTTCTGGCATTCTAGGATGCCACAAGAGCTACATTCAGACCAGGGTAGACACTTCGAGTCTGCTGTGTTCTGTGAATGCTGCAAGTTACTGGGGATCAAAAAGACCAGGACAACCCCCCTAAGGCCACAGTCAGAGGGGATGGTGGAGAAATTCAACTGGACTCTAGGACAAGAACTGGCCAAGTACTGTGCAGAGGGAAAAACAGAATGCGACCAGAAATTACTTGTGTTGCTGATGGCATATCGGTCTGCATCCCATCCGTTACATCCCTGCAAAACTGATGCGGGCCACGAGTTATACTTACCCGTTGACTTGTTAATGGGAAGACCACCTGGTGAAGAGCTGCCTACAGACACTACCGGCTATGTGAAGTACCTTCAGGAAAGGCTGGCTGAGGTACATCATCAAGTATGAGGAGCCCTTAAGTTTTCAGGAGAGGTGACAAAGTGCAAGTATGATGCCAGGGCAATTGAGGTGAGCTTCAAGGATGGTGACCAAGTTTGGTTATACAATCCTCAGCAAAAGAAGGGACAGTCACCGAAGCTGCAGAGCCCGTGGGACGGGCCTTACACTGTGTTGAACCACCTATCAGACATAACGTACTGGATTCGGGGAGACAGGAAGTCTCGCCCAAAGGTGGTACACGTGAATCGTCTGTGGCAGTACCATGGGCCAAGACAGTACAGCTGGGATGTCTCCGAGAAATCGTGCTCTCAAGCAGCCGAGGATGTTGAGGAGAACCATGGAGCTGAAGTGTAAGAGGATGGTGACAGTTTCCTAAGGGAAGAAATGAATTGGGAAGAGGACAAAGACCTTCCTGGAGGAGTGGACTGTGTGGAGGAGCAAGGACGCCGCCGAAAGTGGCATAGAAGAGTTGGGAAGTTGAAGGATTATTTTGTGTATAGTTAGATGATTATGTCTGTATATATTGTGTAGTTTTGTTGGGACAACAAAGGACTAGGGAGGGGGTAGTGTTAAGAAGCGAGATTCGCCAGTTAGGTAGTCGAGAAGCTTCTCAACGTTTCCCGATGTTTACCATAGGTTCCGGTACGAATCGGAGTTGCCAGTTGGCCTGTTGTTAGTGATAATAGTTATTTCTTAAGTTGTACATTAACTTTTGTGCTCTTTTTCTTTATAATGTTTTTTTATGTGATTGTTTGTTAAATTGCATAATTTAGTTTTGGTTTGTATGCTAAACAATTTAGAGTGTCGTACAGTGTAAGAAACTCTGGATGTTTTGGTTGTCTCCGATTTGGTTACTGTGCTTTCTCTCTCTCTGGGATACACCAGAACTGTGGAAAGATGTAGAATTTTCTAGAATAATGCAAACTTATATAAGGATGGGGAAGAGAATTGAACAAGTTCAGTCGGTTTTCAGTTCAGTTTGAGTGTAGTGCAGTGAAGTTTGTATATTTTCGGCACTTGTGATAACAATGAAGAGTTGTTGGCAAACAGTGAAATATTATTGAAGTTTGTATATCATCTGTACTTGTGAAAATAGTGAAATGTTGTCAATTATTAAGTGTTACCTCAGTTAGTAAAGTTTGTATAGCTCCAGTGCTTGTGAGAACTGTGAAGTGATTTTGGAAAGCATTCAGTGTAGTTATTTGGAAATTATAGACAGTGAACATAAGAAGTCAGTGTTTATTGACGACGCCTCAACTGATCCTGTGTACTGTGCACCTAAAGGCTGACCGTAGAAAGAACAACTCACTGGGCAATGTCCTTCCTGTACTGAACTACTGCTGTTGGAGCCTGTGGCAGTGTGAAATGGGGACGTAACAATAATATTTTATGCATTTAGCTTTTTTTTTTTTTGTCTACATTATTACACTCAGCTTCGCTTCGTTGGTTCATTTTTCGCCATCCTTTTACTAATTTCTGCTCGTCGTGCCTATTATTCAGACCCACCTGCCCTCCATTGCTCCATCTTATGCCACCCCTACATACCTGTCAGTGTGTCTTCCTCTAAGGATGTATTATCGCCCCTCATCGTTGCTTCTTTTCTCATATGTAATCTGATTGGCGAACATCTTTCTTTTGCCTTCCTACTGTTGTTGTCGTCGAATAAGGATCATAATACTGATCAAGTGCAGTGTAACTCTAAAACCTTTTAACCACGATCCTTAACGTCTCCCTTTCCTCCGCCAACAGGCTGCCTTTTTTCCATTCCACACTTTCCATATTCATATGCCACTCCAATTCTTCCCTTCATCTCTCTCTCTCTCTCTCTCTCTCTCTCTCTCTCTCTCTCTCTCTCTCTCTCTCTCTCTCTCAAGTGTACGTAACCTCTCTTGCATTTACATTGTTCTGACATTATTTGAGTCCAACACACACACACACTAGTTTCTCACATTTCTTTCTCACAATAACACTGCACACTGTCTCCTTCCAATGGCTTTCGAAACTTATCACCATAATCATAATCATCATCATCATCATCATCATCACCATTATCAACACCATTGCCCTCCTGATCAACAGAATTTCACTGCCATTGATGGGGTGGACAAAAAAAAAAAAAATACAATCAAGGAAACGAGAAACACCTTAGTAGGAAAACAGCGTCGCCGATGAATGAGCCACATCTCCACTGACTCATCATTAACCTTTTCACGTCGATTACGTATTTGTTTTACTCTGATCATCATGCCAACAGACGACTCTACTCCTTTTTACGAAGAACCAGTACTAGTGAAGGAATTAATAAAGGCTATGTCTGACTCTTCCAGCTGGAAAAGTGAATGAGGTTATAATCTGTCAATGAATGAAAGAGATGAAACTTTCGCTGCGGTTGGTGCACTTGGGTATTGCATTCAGTCTAACACGGTAAGATTATGTACAAGCGAGAGAAATCATACCATGTACTCGTAAAGGCTTAAAAGATTATCTAAGATTATCTAAGATCATCCCTACGTGTCAGGTGGGGTTGGTGGAGGATTAGTTCCCCTCCCTATAAAACAATTAACTCTAAGGCGTTGGCCACCCCGTTTGGGATACATGGCGTCTGGCAATGAATGAATGAATGAACCATTTACATGCAGGTAACACCAGATAGCTTTGTGAAGTGGAAAAAAAAAAAATCCTACCATCCAAAGGGTTAAGACCGCACACACTGCATTTTCACACAGCATACTCACAGTATTTATCTCACATTGCAAATAATCAGGGCAATTGCTAAATCCTTTCATCTGATTACTGTAGCTCGACTTTAATTTCCTTTTTACTTATCCATCAGTCTAATTAAATGTGTACCCGTCATTCTGTCTATGCATATCCTTATTTATCTACCAGTGTGTTACTTTGGTCTTTCAACCCTCTTTGATCTATCTACATACTCAGATTTCCTATTCATATATTTGGTCTTTATCTTCCCATGTAACTGTAATATACCCCCTCACTCTCATTTACCTTAGATTTTACTTATATTTCCATCCATCACAATAATAACCCACGTAACACACTAGACAGTATCTTAACGAATTTTATTTATCATTATTTTTCTTCCCATATAATTACAGTATATATATCATACAACTGTCATATAATACTAAAAAAAAATATCACTTTTAGAATAACGGGAAGGTAAAACTTAGTCTGGAAAGGTAATGAATGTCGAGTTCAGAATAAATTGGTTTAATGGTAATGCTCTACTGAAATTCTGAATATAGAGTTTTTTGACAACATGTGTAATGCCCCAAGATAATGTTTGAGTCAAGAGCATTTTCCAGTTAATATAGATGGGAGAGAGAGAGAGAGAGAGGGAGAGAGAGAGAGAGAGAGAGAGAGAGAGAGAATGTGTGTGTGTGTGTGTGTGTGTGTGTGTGTGTGACATTTCTGTATATTCTCCTTATAGGCCAGTTAATATTATGATTCTCCCAACTTAATCTTATATTATTTTCCGCTCCATCTACCTTATCCTGACGAAGCTACACTACATCTTTCTATCCTACGCCACCTCCTTATTCATTTCTATATATCCTCTACGGCAATGTGAGTCAACTACACTGCATCGTTTCATGTTTACCTTTTCGCGTAAATTTGATGCGGGTGTCGCAGGAAATATTTTTAAGGTCCAAATTTCAACGATGCAGGAGAGGAGCTAAATTCATATTAGTTTCTCTAGAAGGACAGTTTTCAAGTAACGAGCATCATATTTTGGTGTCAGTGGGATATAAGAGACATAAAACAATCGACAACTGTATACCCCATTCTGGAGTTGTGATTCTTTGCTACATTCGCGTCATTTTCCTTTTTTTTTCCCCCTTGAGATACGTCCTTGTATGAAAAACAAGAAACTACATCAAGAAATCTCCTGAATTTCTGGTTCTAAGCAAGTTAAACAGTTCTGGCCTTGCCCAAGGTCTCCATCTGAAACACTGAAAATATAACGAATTCACTTAATAATTGTCTTTCATCTTTGTACAAAACATGTAGTTACAGTATAGACTTCTTACTCCAGTTTATTTTTTGAGATAACACAGAGAAAACGTTTAAGAAGCCATTTTAGTGTTGTGTATACTTACAAGAGCTAATTAAGGGGACAAACACGGCCCAAAATGGAAATATGAATCAGTCGGTGAAAACATGAGTGATAATTCCCCTCACAAAATATTTATGGGGGAGGGGTGGAATATGAATGGTTTAAGCAACCTTTTTATATATTTTTATTTTTTCGTAAGCATTATAAAATTTATATCACTCCGCCATTACATTTTAGGTCACCCTTTTACTTATTCCTTAATATCGTCTACCTAGGTCAGACCTGCCTGCCCTCCACCGTTCCATTCTATGACACCCTATTATAGCTGTCAGTGTGTATTGCTTTACAGCGCCGTCTTCACTGTTAGGATTTAACATGGATCCTTATCGTTGTTCTACTTCCTCATCTGTTTTCAGATTGGTATACACCTGTCTTTTAATTTGTTGTTATCGATTAAGGATCATAATACTGGAAAAGTGCAGTATGACTAAGAACACCTTTCCACTCCTTAGCATGTAACAGCTCAGTCTCAGCCTCATCCAAATGACGACGGTTTTTATATTGTATTCATGGAACCATCGGACAATTTTGTTCAGCTTTGATGAGACTTTTCCACTCCATCTGATTATTTTAGCTATACGCCTTTAACCTGGTGGGGGTTATCACGAACAAGTCTTCTCCATGTCTCCCTTTCCTCCGCCACCTGGTTGCCTTTCTTCCCCCTCACACTACCCACATTCATATACCACTCCACTCGTTCCCTTCAACTTATACTCTCTCTCTCTCTGTCTCGCGCGTGGTTCTCCTTATGTAACATCATACACTCACATTGCTCTTACGTTATTTGAGCCGAATATCACACACACACACACACACACACACACACACACACACACACACACACACACACACACACACACACACACACACACACACACACACACACACACACACACACACACACACACACACACACACACACACACACACACACACACACACACACACACACACACACACACACACACACACACACACACACACACACACACACACACACACACACACACACACACACACACAATAGGGTCTCACATATCTTTCTCACAATAATGCTATACTCTCTTCTCCGAGAGGCTTCTTACACTTATCATCATCGTCATCATCATCAACAAAAACGGGCAGATAAAAAGCAGAGACAGAGTAAAGGAAAACACATAAACAGGAAAACTATTTCCAGTCTCGCCTATCCGTATACATAATTCTCATCTCCATTGACTCAACAGTAACCCTTTCAGCTCGGTGACCTATTTGTTTCCTTTGATCATCATGCCAACAGGCGACTGTTCTATTTACGAAGGACCTGTAGTAGTGAAGGGATTAGTAATGGCTGTCTTACTCCTTAAGCACGAGAAAATTATCTTAAACACACACACACACACACACACACACACACACACACACACACACACACACACACACACACACACACACACACACACACACACACACACACACACACACACACACACACACACACACACACAAATGGATGGGGTTGTAAAAGTGATACAAGGTAGGGCAGTGGATGTTGGAGTGGCCCTTTAAGAATGGGCAGTGTGTGCAAACTCCCTGTACTGTTGTTTGCAGAGTATACTGTGTTTGTGAAGACGAGGGGGAGCTTCAAGGCTTGATGAATCAGTCTGGGAGAGTGTGTAAGAAACGGAATCTAAAGGTGAATGTAGGGAAGAGTAAAGTTATGGTCTTCGAGAGAAGTCACTCAATGTACAGTGAGGTTGGATGAGGAGGAAATGGTGAATAAAGATGGAAGTTTAGAGGGTGAAGTGCTTGAAAGGGTGAAACAAAGCAGAAAAGTTGCTGGTTCTTTGAAAACAGTGATAAGAAACAGGGAAGTGAGCATGGAGGTAAAAAAGCTACTGTATGACAGTATTGTGATACCAACTCTAACATTTGGAAGTGAAGCTTGGACCTTGTTGGAGGGACGCAAGCCAAGGGTGAGAGCAGTGGAAATGAGTAATGTGAGAGGAGCCTGTGGAGTCACATGAAGAAACAGATTGACAAATGAGGAAGTGAAGGAGCGTTGTGGTGTGGATGTGGATGTGATAGGAAACGTTAGGAGAAACACAATGAGGTGGTTTGGCCATGTGGAGAGGATGGAGGGTGAGAGACTGACGAGTAGAGGGTATGTGAGTGAGGTGGAGGGGGAGAGAGGGAAGGGGAGGCCAAGGATGAGATGGAGGGATGGAGTGGAGAGGTATAATATTATGAGAGAGGGGGATGTGAGGTGAGAGCATGGCAGTGAAGTGGTCGGGGACAGGGCGACATGGAGGCGATTTGTTTGGGGCCACCCCTTAAGGGATTAAGGCGTCTGACAATGGAACAATAAAATCGTCTTCAGAAGGCAAGAATGAGTTTAACAGATGTCTTTGGATGGAGTAAGTGAATGTTTGGCAGTGGTTGGAGCACTTAGGTATTTCATTCAGGCTAACAT